>NC_135558.1:17018270-17180770 GCF_964340395.1 Glandiceps talaboti | reverse complement strand
GACAGATAGACTTTGCATGTTATGGGTGTTTGGCCAGAAACAGGAGAAATTTGGGCAACACTGGCTGCTTTGTTTCGTAGCTAGCTCTGGATAGCGCTACGAGGTGGACGTGTCGAACCACGTAGCATATATATACACACGTGCACCCAGAGCTATTTCGTAGCATGAATACACTTGATATCAATGTTAGTAACAAAACATTAATATTAGTTCACAAGTGACTGGCTTTTTAATTCCATAAAACCAGAGACATAGTACTGGACCACGATATTTACATATTTACCATCTCACTGAGCCAGGTCAGCTATTTATATTACATCACCAAGTTATTGTAGGTAACGATGTTGTCATTTATTTGCCTTAAAGCTTCCTTATAAAGCAGAGTTCAGTCTAAAAGTTACATCAATCATTATAGCGCCCCCAGTAGTTACTTTGTACTACCATATGATATAGTTTAATAGATTCTGAGACATCACTGAGATTCGTCAATGTCCAGCAGAACTCGATTCATGAGTTCATCCTTCTTAAGTCTCGGTTACCCAGATTCATGTGGTTGGGGGCTACACCTGGGGCGAAGAGTCTGGTTAACGGAGACTAAAGCATGTCTTATGGTTATGATACACACAAGAAAGAAAACAAAAATGAAAATAAACGACAGGCCTGCACGCAATTATTAACTCTGTGTGCATCAGCAAAGTAGACACATAACAAGATATTTCTGTATCCATTATTATATTGTCGCAAAAATGATTAAATCGAGATTATTGAGCAAGACCTATTTTTGTGGACTGAACAGTTGCCAAGGTGGTAAACATACTAAACAAGGAAAACATACTTTTATTGTGCTTAATTTGTTAAATCTAGATATAACGATCAGGGTGACCCTGTTTTTTTTGTCTGTTTCTCGTTACACATCCAGCATAAATTTTCATCAAAATAAAAAAGTTTTTTTTTTTATTTGCACCCCCACTTAATATTTTGCGGTTAACGTCCTCTCTGGCACGAATATAATTAATAAGCAAGTGCCCGGACTATCGATGTCATCTTCAGGCGATGAGACACTTGTTTTAAAACAGAACATTTTTTATTGACGGAAGCTATGCAAGTTGGGGGGGAGGGGGCTGAAAGATGTACAGCCATTACAGATTGAAAGAACAGTTTTATATTGTCTTTTTAAGTTCATGTCAGTTTCCGCACCCACTATTTCTTGCGAGACTTCACGATTTTCGCTATTTTATTATTTTTCTCGAATACGTAAAAAAAGTTTTAGTGTCGGCGTGAAAATCTAGGTGGGAGTCGAGTAACCGGAACCAAACAACTTTCCTATTTGGCCTAAGCACTGATTTTGTGGTACGTTATTTCTTACAAATTTCTTACAATGGTTATGTAATGAATATTGTCACATTAATAAATAAATAAATAAATAAATATATTGTCATTCAACAGCAACACGAAGTAATATATGTCGAGTGATTAATTGTGTGAGTGAGTTGGTATATCGTCATGAAAAATGTATAATTTGTACACAACATGGGGTATATACCCCATACCTCCGAAGAGACCACCCAATGTACTTTGAAGTTGTTATAGAAATTTAACAAGGTCATCACTTGATGGCGCTTTTTAATTGCACTTTGCATTTAAATTTGTTAATGATTACATCGCTTCACTGACAACTCGGAAGAGAAGGCTTTCTTCAATGTGTATGCCTTCGAACAATTGTAACGTAATTAAGGTGAGTGTTAACCCTGTAATTTCTGAAGGTATCAACCACAGAACATCTGATTGATCACAGTATGCATGCTATAATATTTTAATTCTAATTTTCACGACAATCTGGTGTCCAGGATGCTGTTCAGTGATAGCGTGCGGGTCTCGACAATCCGGTAATGGCGGTATAAGCAGATGCGGCTTGTAACTTCGAAGGTAGCCCCATAAAACCGAGAATCCGGCATGGAACACGTCCCATTCACTGATTTAATGCCATACTTAACACAACTGTGCCGTCGGTAATATAATAATCGCGGTTTGATGACTTACGCGAGCCGAGAAACCCGTGTTATTTTACCCCTTTCATATATTATTTGCCTAGTATCTCAATAGTATCGATATTTTGTTGTACTCTGAAACATATATCGGGAAACAAATGCCTGTGCCCATACCGTATGAATCTGTCATTCCATAGACCATGTCACTAAAGTCAAAAACCGCCAGACCAATTGCCTTAGTATTTGGTGGGGACATTACACGGGGCGTGTAGATGGGGAATTGTTCATGAAAATGATTGCATCAGAGATGTGCATTTTGGGTCGAAAAAAGTGATTCTTCATAGTGTGAGAAAATGGTTTGACTCGGCCTAGAAATGAAAGGTTATTGTTTTATTGATGTCATGAAATCATTAAATCTTTTATGGGCTACTTCACATCTCAATGTCGGTGGCATAAAGTCTAACCTCTAGATCTGTTTGAGGTTGCTTAGAAACAGTTTTTAGCACAGCTGAATTACATCGTAGACACTGTGATAGGTTCATTCATACTACAGGCATAATAGTGTTATCTATATATCTGTTTGACTGCCCATCTGTGGTTGACTTGAACTTAAAGAAACTTAAAAGTCAAAAACCACTGGGAAGAATACTTTGATATTTTGTAGGGATGTTGATTTCAGTCTCTAGTTTAGCACAACTGAACTAATGAAGTTCAAGTGCTGTAGGAATGGTGCAGTGTCTGGGTATCTGTCCATCATCTATCTGTCTGTCTGTCTGTCTGTCTGTCTGTATGTATGGATGACAACTCAAAAGCCGCTCAGTCAATTGCCTTGGTATTTGCTGGAGGACATTATTTTTGTAATTGTAGATGGGAAATTGTTCAAACGGAAATGATCAAATTAGAGATGTGCATTTGTGGTCAAAAATGTGATTTTTGGTAAAAAAACATAAACTCAAAAATTACTGGGTAGTTTGGTCTGAAATTGGTCAGAGCATTCTTAGTCGTCCAGTTGCCAGGCCACTCAACCTTGCATTGTCTTAGAGGCAAGGTTTTATGGTTGATATTTGTTCTGCAGGGTGTCCTGAACAAGAATATTAACCGTTAGAATTTCATTTTTTTCCCCTTCGTTTAGCCCAACTGAACTGAGGTTCAGTAGTGCTATAGGGATCGCCCGGCGTCTGTCTGTCTGTCTGTCTGTCTATGTGTGTCTGTCTGTCTCTGTGTGTGGATGTGTGTGTGTGTGTGTGTGTGTGTGTGTGTGTGTGTGTGTGTGTGTGTGTGTGAACAACTTAAAGTCAAAAACCACTGAACCGATTGCCATGGTATTTGGTGGGTCCATTACTTTGGGTGTCTAGTTGGGAAATTGTTCAAGGGAAAATGATCGTATCAGAAATATGCATTTTACTTTTGGAAATGTGATTTGTTGTATAACAAAATGCTTTGACTTCAGCCTGGATATGAAAGGTTCTTGTTTTATTGATGCAATGAAATCATTAAATCTTTTATGGGCTACTTTACATGCTGTGTCAATGGCTTAAAGATTAACATCTGTTTAAGGTTGCTTGGCAACCTAGGCCTATATTTAGCACAGCTGAATTAAATCTTAGACACTATGATTAAAACAGGTTCATATAAATGCACAATCCTTAGGCATTCCAAAAAACAGTTTGTACAATGAGTAAGAAGTCACACATTTTATGGGGAAAGAAAAATTGTCATATCAAGACCTCCATGATCATACTGTGTTTGGCAGGTTAAGTTTCCTGCATTTACCGATTGCCATGATATTTGATGGATGTATTGCCATGGGTGTCTGGTTGGGAAATTGTTCAAATCAAAATGATCTTACTACCGGTGTGTGATTTTGGTTGAAAAATGTAATTTTTCATCAATAAACTTACTCAAAAACTATTGGGCAGATCGGTCTGAAATTTGGTCGGAATTCTTAGGGATGTTTAAGCATTCAAAAATTGTTTACAAATGGGCCTAGCAACAAGACCACGCCCATAGCAACAGCCAAACGGTGAAGCATTTCACAAAGTTAACCATTGGGATTAAAAGACAATTGAATAAGCATTCAAAAAATGTATGTAAATTTGCCTAGCAACAAGAGCACACACATATCAACAGCCAAGTCATCACATATATTACAAAGATAACAACAGGAATTGTTAGACAAATAAATAAGCATTCAAAAAATGTATGCAAATATGCATAACAACAAGACCACGCCCATAGCAACAGCCAAATGAGCAGATATATTGCAATGATAACAACAGGGAACAACGGTTACACAATGCAACTCGCAACTGTTTTCGATAATTAGGCTATATCTCAAGAATGCACGCTTTAAGTTCAATATAATTTGATACATACATTTGCGATACCAAAGCACACTTGTCCTGAAAATATTAGTATGCAGCTTTTAGTTTTAATAAGATATTTGCATATTTTGGTAGGCCACTAAAAAGGCAAACATAGTTTCTCATTAGGAAATGTTGTCTAAAGTGGTGCAACGATGCGATTTTTTTTACATTCTCAACAAATGTTAATCAATCTACTTATCATTGCAGTTACTGTTCTTTTTATTAGTACTTTACAGCAAGTGAGTATGTGGGGCAGATGTCATAGGCTAGTTCATGATTAGTTTTGCAGTTGTCTTCAATGGTCCGGTGGCAATTAATATAGGAAGAGTTACTTTTGTGTTTTCCCTTTCATTTGCAGACTGAATTAACACGAGAAGGGGGTACTTAAGTGATGGGTGCTGACCAGAAACAATTTTCTTTTTTTGGCCTTTAAAACTCTTTCTACGTTGAGTGCTATGCTACAACATTCTATAAAGCTTCACATTACATGTTGTGGTTAGCCAGGAGATCACTAACAGCAATGAGCAAATAGCAATCAATGAGAAAAAATAACTTATTACATATGTTATGTTGTATTCCAACAATTGTCTGTAGGAACGACAATCTCAAAACTTTACCCTTATGCGAAAGCATTTAGTTTAAATCTGGTTTGTCCACTGTTTGGCAGTGGATGTTTTGTGCAATGTCTGGCAACTATATGGATTTTTAGGGTTACCTGGTAAACAAAGTTCTTGTAGTATTCCTTTAAAATATACATAGCTTTTCATGGGATCGATCACCGCTTTTGAGTTTGTTCATCATGTTGTAATATACTATGAGTGGATATCTGTTCCAGAACATGTGAGATAAGATACACTGAATTAGGAGTCAAAACACAAGGTCTTCTGACAATGCGGAGTTAAGGCATGTGTTTGTCAACTCTCTAGGCTTCCATGTAAATTATCCCCTGTTGTTTACTAGGGCTAATAATGATTTTTATTCTGTCTGGACCGACATTTATAGGTACACCGTGTTCCATTGTATACAAAGGGCTGATTTCTATAGCTGTATACATTATAATAGGAGATACAACTTGGCGTTGTTATACTCGAGAAACAGTATGCGTGGAGTGTGTGTTAAGCAATATGCTTCGAGATAGTTTTTTCAGTAAACTCAAAAGTTGTACATGACATCCACCATACATGCATACTCAGTAGAAAGTGCTCATGTAAATATTATTAGATGGTAAACTACTCTTGTAAGAGAACTAAATACTTTACCCCTTATAAATATGCACATGTGTGTGTTATCGATATTTCAGTCTTCAGATGTATGCTCATATAGCAATATAATTAGATTAATTAAGCTTATATGTGCAAATACAACAAATTTAAAATTTATATTTTAGAGAAATGCATGCTTGACAATGAGACAAATTCCTATCTAATGGACTGAAGAACTTTTTAATTAGAATATAACTGAACTTTTGTAGATACTATAAAGGTGACAAGATACGTTAGTCAGGGACAAATTTAGTTGTGATGAACAAGTGCTTCACAGCATCGATGCAGATTCGAGACCCAACATTATATGAACAGTCGTGTCACATCTTTACAGTAAACATTCAGTTCATTTTTACATTTCATTTCATCTCAGGTTTATGAATGATGAAACAAGTGGTGAATATATCCAGGTATTGCATTTCAAGTATATTGAAAAATGACAAAGATCACACAATATACCGATTTAAGATTTACGCAAATTATGCAAATTAGCTTGTTTTTTATCTTTGGAAGTTGCTAATTGTCAAATTAGTACTTACACTGTATTGCATCAATAAAAAGTACTTGGTTACGTAATATAACCAAGTACTGCATTTCAAGTATATTGAAAAATGAAGATCACCCAAAATACCCATTTACGATTTATGCAAATTAGGTTATTCTTTTTTATCTTTGAAAGTTGCTAATTATCTAATTATTATTTGCATTATTTATTGTATTGTATCATTAAAAGGTGGTGTTTTCACAAATATTGACAAATATTAACCATTCATAGATGGTAATGTTGTATAGGTGTGCTACCAAATTGCCAAAATTATCAAAATTTATCATTTTTTAATTTGTGCCAATTAAAAAAATTGCCCAAGGGTGCCTGCATGGCACCAAGTGGATTCTTGTTCAGGACACCCTGGAGAACAAATATCAACCATAAAACCTTCCCTCTAAGACAATGCACAGTTATGTTAAAAAATGCCATCTGGCAACTGGACTATAGGGGCATTTAGACTAAGAATTGTTCATGATATGATGATCCAATCAGTGATATGCAAATTAAGGTTAAGAATATGTCTTTTTGGTTAAAACTGTATTGTCACTCTGATTATGTAGTGCAAGTCATTTTTCTTACATATATCTCACTTATTTGTCTTAGATAATTGAGGTGTCTACAGGACATGGAGAAGATTATAATCAAGCAAGAAGATTCTGATAACCCATGTTGCAGTCAAGAAAGAAATGTTAGTGTGGTAGGGCCACCTTTCTGTTTGAATGAACAGCTGTTGGTGAAAGATGAAGAGCACGGACAAGACAGAAAGGATGTGATGCAGGAATATAAGAACAAGCAGGGTAATTATGGTGAGGGATTAAGTATTGGCGTCACACATTATTCAACAAATGTATTTCATCATTCTGATAAACCTTTCCAAGTCAGGCATGAAACCAGACAAAATGCTGTTGCAGAGAATATCGTTTCCAATGACACAGTGACAAAAGGCATGAAAATAAAAGTAGAAAATTCTGGAAGACTAGATGACCATGACATGGACACTAAACACAATTATTGGAAAGTAACAAGTGATGATTTCCAATACCCTGTCCACACTAGTACTGTGAATGACAATGCAACTTACCAAATAACCACAATGGAAGACCCAGATTATAACAGTGCAGCTAAACATCTAACTGCAGTGGTAGACCCTGACTATAGCAAGCTTAAGGAAATTAAGCAAGTAACCACAGTGGAAGATCCTGACTATATCAAGCCAACAGAACAACTAAACACAGTGGAATGCCCAAACTATGGCATGTCTACAGGTGTTCATGGAAATATTACTGGCGATTGTAGATACCCCTTTCCTATAGGGATAAAGCAAGTGGGTTTTCCTTACATGTATCCTGTGAATCCAACAGATGGGCATGGATATGATGCCCAAAAGTATAACTATGAAAATACAGAAACTGCCAAAGAGAAGATTTCTAATGACAGACCACATGTATGTGGAGAGTGTGGTAAAGGGTTTAAACGTGTTGGCACTCTGAATGTACACAAAAAGATCCATAGAAATGAAAGACCTTTTGTATGTAAAGAATGTGGTAAAAGTTTTTATAGCATTGGCAATCTGAATGTACACATGAAGATACATTCAAGTGAAAGGCCATTTGTATGTGAAGAATGTGGTAAAGGATTTAAAAGTGCAAACCATCTAAAAGTGCACATGCTTGTGCACAAAAATGATAGATCATTTGTATGTGATGAGTGTGGCAAAGGGTATAATCAAATGCACACTCTAAATACACACAAGAAGACACATACCGATGAAAGACCACATGTTTGTGAAGAGTGTGGTAAAGGATTTTTTATTCCTAGCCATCTGAAACAACATTTAGCGATACACAAACCTGAAAGACCATTTGCATGCCAAGAGTGTGGACATGGATTTAAAGACCCAGGTAATCTGAAAGCACATATGAGGATACACACAGGTGAAAGACCATTTGTATGTAAAGAGTGTGGTAAAGCATTTCATCAAGGTAGTCATCTGAAAGTGCACATGAGGGTACACACAAATGTATGACAATGTATGTAAATAATAAGATAAAACACTAATAGATCAACACAGTATATTTACCTTGTTTTAACAGCATATTTTTCTTTAATTTTTCAAAAAAGACCACTTTTGTTTCGATGGAACCATCATTGGAAGGTGAATATGAATGTCTGTAAACATGTATGTAAACATATTTCACACACACACACACACACACACACACAAGCATATATTTAAAAAGAAAAGAAAAAAAGGAGTAGTCACAATAGCGATTTAAATGTGCACAGAATTCATACTGAGCTCGAGTCTGTTTTAGGATTCTGACATCTTTTCAACAAAGCTGATTAACGTAAATTTGGCCAATCATAAATACAGTCTCTTCCAATTCTTTCCTTAGTAACCAATCATAAATAGGTCAATATCAAGTTTGCATCAATATTTATGGAATGCAGGTAACTCAACATCAGCTGATGATTATGTGTTATTTGTAGGAATTTCTTAATAACCAATAAAGTATATGTAGTTGTTTTAAATAGTACTCAGTTGTACAGTCGTCATTCTTTCCATAATCTCGCCTAAAACAGGTTTCCCCACTTGCGATAAATGAAAGGCCACTGTTGATGTCAATTGTTGTAAAGGGTTTTATGAAAGTGATGAAACTACAGATCGACCTCTTAATTATGAAAGGTATTTGTATGTAGTATTTGGCAACGGTCTATCAAGATCACCTGATTCAAAATGAAGTGTAGACTTTCAGTATGCTGATTAGTTTTACACTCCAGTACATATCAAGTTGCTGAATATTTTTGAAAAATATTTGAGTAGCCCCCCCCCCCCCCTCCTTCAGCCTGCCAGTTTTTAGTATCCTGTATAGTTTTGTGTTGAAGGTGGCTCACTAATCAAGATATTATCAGCTTTTATTTCTACATCTTAAACTTTGATACTTTTGAATTCCATCTAAAGCCCCCAACCCCACCCACCCGACCCGCCCTCATTGAAGAACGAGTCCTAGGGATGAAATATGCCCTAAGTGTTGGAACTTATATATATATACGTATCCTAATATCAGATGTTCTGCTTTCGTATCTCGCTCACCAGACACCTGCTTTGGAAATTTGTTAAAGCATTAGCAGCAGCTTGGAATACTACATGGTTTGAAGTATGGGGTTGTTTGGTTCCGGCCGCGGTTACCCGTCCCCACCTAGGTTTTCACTGCCGACCCTAAACTTTTTTTTATGTATTCGAGGAAAAAAATCACAGAAATTGTGAAGTCTCACGAGAAATAGTGGATGCGAAAATTGCCATCAACTTAAAAAGTCCTAAAACTATTATTCCAATGGATTTACATCTGATAGGCAGAAATAAGCAATACAGAGACAATTTAATGGAAAACCTGAACTAGACACTTACACATGAAAATAAAAATAAAATGAAATAAAATAAAAAATCTACCTACCCCACCTATTCTAAAATTGAATGTAACCGGAACCACACTATAGTTTTATTAGGCCTAATTGCGGTTAGAATATGCAACAGAGCGTATGCGATTAGTAAATAACAAATTTAATTGAATTTCAACAGTGCATTTTTAATTCATTCTCGCACACCAGAGCTGTTATTTCTTCCACGACACGTCTATTTATGGTGCCGTAAAAGAGGCTGTGGTTTACGACGATGGGCATGGGCAGCCTGAACGTACACACATTCATTCAATTTTATATCGCGTCCTAGTCTAGTTCCTATACAATCTTGTTGTGTACGATTTATAGTGTAGTTCCTACACAGTTTCGTTACGACTTAGGGACCGGACAGAATTTACGGCAGGGGGGGCCTGGGGAGAAATTGGGGGGGCCCATGAAAAAAATGGGAGGCTTGAAGGGGGGGCCATGAAAATTCTCATGGTTTGAAAGGGGAGGCCGCGAAATATTTTGTCATTGAAAAAAATTAATATGTTAGAAAATTTAGCATTGCATGAGATAGCACTTGATGTCGCCTTTAATATTGAATGTCTACACTTTCATTTATGTATTAAAATGGAAGTGTGTACGTTTGTATGTACCTATTTAGTGAAGCATAAAAACACTACTCAAGATTAATTTGATACACCCTGAATTACTCATATACTCCAAGTTGTTCACACACACACACACACACACTTACACACACACACATATGTAATACATACATACATACATACATACATACATACATTTTAGCACTGTGGAAACAGGTTCAGTGTGTAATTACCATCAAGGATACATATGTATATATATATATATATATATATATATATATATATATATATATATATATATATATATATATATATATATATATATATATATATATATATATATATATATATATATATATGGTAATATACTAGCATAGGACCTGTAATTTATGTGATTAAAAAGTGACCTTTTGGTGAAAAATGTAAATACAAAAACGTCTGGCCAGATTAATTTAGATAGGTGTTTTATTTCTTTCCTTGACACTATTCTTGAGTTTCACTCTCTGACTCACTAGAGTCTGAAGATGTGAGGCAAGACTTGTCGTTCTTTCTATCTAAAACTAGTGAAATTAAACTATTTCCCTCCTCAGCATCATCAAATGCATCTATCTGTACTAAATATTGTAAAGCATTTAGATGTCTGCGTGGTGTTAAGTGTTTTTTCATCAGTGACTTTGCACTAACTTTGGTAGTTGCCTTCTGCCCGTATTTTCCTACAACCTTATCCACTTTATATATATTCAAGATTATGAATAAAGGGATTGTATTGCAAAGGCTATTCATCATTGACACTGCACTTCAAGCTTAATGTGAATGGTTTAGAAAACTGTGAGTAATACTCATCTGATCACTGTACAGTGTATTGAATACAATTCTGAATTTGCTGTCCCCATCATGAAGTCACAAATGCCTGACACTATAGGTTTAAATATGTATGGTTTTGGAACTGAAAGCATATTGATTACATCTAAGTATTCCACAACATTCTGAATTTCTTTGCACTTTCATGAAGTCACAAATGTCTTACATTTACATGTGTATTGGTAATGCATTTGGTGTAGGAAATAAAGTGAAAGCTATATTTGTCAGACCTCAGTGTGCATAAAATCCTTAGTTTGCTAGCACTTCATGACATCACAAATGTCTGACATTAGATAGTTATTGTGTTATGAGTATAAATAGATATTTGAATACACTATGTAGGTGATGTGATGTCCCCACTACAGTTTTTCACAAATCACGCATGTGAATGTGTGTTTACTCTGTGTCTGTGTTTCTGTGTATGTATCAGTGAATGACAGTTAAAACCACCACATCAAATGCCTTGGTATTAAAGTGATGACTACTTATGGTGTCTAGTTGGGAAATAAACAAGATTATACCACATGTGTATGATTACATGTATGGTCAAAATGTTTTATTTTGTTTTGTTTTCTAAAAACTTCCTCTACAACTACTAAGTTGTTTGGGCTGAAATAGTAACATAATAGTAGTACCAAAAGAAATATTACAGTTGTGCTACAGTAACAAAAAAAAATTGTACTCTTTTTAGTTATTGTAGGGGGCAGGATATTGTGCACTTTTTTTTTTCTTTTTTTTTTGGGGGGGGGCCATGAAATTTTTATACTTTTGAAAGGGGGGGCTGTGAAATTTTGGTCACAGTGGATGGGGGGGCCAGGAAAAAAACCAAGTCAGAGATAATTTCTCCCCAGCCCCCCCCCCCCCCTGCCGTAAATTCTGTCCGGTCCCTTACTTGTGTACCTTCACTCTGCCTTCACTCACACAGCTAAGTTGACATCCAGAATAATCGCGCCCTCACGCAGACTAGACGTTTTCGTATGTTGGCACTGCATTGCCATATGTATTCTTTTCTATTCTAGGATTACAGTGAGTGACCTCGGATTCGGGCGGTGCGTGACCGTCCATGCACCCACAGCAGGTAGAGCGAAGTACACCTCTGTCTGTCGAGCTGCCACATTGATATCCGTGCAATCACTACTTGTGGTGACGTAATCATGTTGTGTAGTAACTATTGTAAACTGTTGATGGAATACAAGTACCCTCTTTACGTGACGCTGATGATGATGTCATTATTCATGTGTAACCAGACAAGTAGGTACGTATGTAAACTAAACCATAGGCCCTCCACGTCTATGACTAAACGCAACGTAAACCAAGGTAACCTTACACGTGTATAAACAGCATGAATTTAATGTCAAAATGATGAATGGGCATGTGTTATAGTGTTATCTATATCTTTATGGTGGAGGGTATGTGGTCTGAAGTGCTACACGGCAAGCATGCCATTACTCCCCAAAACCGAAACAACCCGACCTCATCAGTACGCATACACTGATATATATGTACTACAGAGAGATCTACCATACGGCGCGGCTGTCGCACATATCCCAGTATGTATGTTTATATACGAAGTATCTAGAGACCGCCGCCTGTCACCAGCATGACGCCCGCGCTCCCACACTTATACCATGGAAGTATCCATGCTTATACTTTTGATGCAATCTGATTAAAATCCGATGTAGATTTCGGCTAATCATTCATTACTATTTTACCTTCGTTATTTTGCCTGAATTGACCTTCGTGGTACATGTTTACGTTTGACTCATACAAAAATATGATACAAATACTAAATAGGATACAAAAACGTAAACATGTACCACGAAGGTCAATTCTGGCAAAATAACGAAGGTAAAATAGCAACGATTAGCCGACATCTACATCGGATTTTAATCACTGAGATTGACTTTTAGTGATGACTCCAGAGTTTAGAGTTCACTTTCCTGAGTACTTATACAGATCTATCTATTAAAGTTGGTAATGATGTAGCTCAGTATAGATCCATGCTATTGTCCATATGCATGACGTACGTACGTATATATATATATATATATATATATATATATATATATATATATATATATATATATATATATATATATATATATATATATATATATATATATATATATATATATATATATATATATATATATATATACTGAACAAGTACATTGAAAAATGTAAGTGATGGTTGATTTTAAGTAATTTATCATTGTTGCAGGTATATCTTGATAGCCACCAATGTACAGATGGCTAATGAGATGCAGTTTGGAGATAGAGAATGTAGATCATCTGGGACACTAAGCAGTAAACATAATGGTAAAACTGACGAGCAATGCAGCAAAAATCCAGTCTTGTAAGTCCATTTTAATATTTACACCATGCAGCTAGTATATCTCTTACCATTTTCTGTAAACATCATAAGTTGGTGAAATAGGAAAGACTCAAGTAAAAGGTGTTTTAATACTACTGTAGTACATGGCAGACAGCACTAAAATCAAAATAAATCATATTCACAGACAATATTTTTGTTATGGGTACAAGTATTTCAACTCAAAGCTAGTAAAATCTACAGCTACCTGACTTCCCTCTTCTGGAACCAGAGTTAAGAGGAACAGGGTTAACAGAAAAAGGTCATTTTCATAGGTCAAATATTACTTCCCCCATTTTAAAAATCCAGGAGAAATTTCAGTTTCAATATATAACATTTTCATTTCAAAACATTGCAGAACTTATCTAGCAATAGCTTCCATCTGGACAACAGTTTTCCCCATGCAAACATATGGAAATTCATATGGTTACAGGTTGATTGTATATGATGTGTGTGTGTGTGTGTGTGTGTGTGTGTGTGTGTGTGTGTGTCTGTGTGTCTGTCTGTCTGTCTGTCTATCTGTCTGTCCGGCCGCGTCCGCGTCCGTGTCCATGTGTGCATGCACACACGCTAATAATGATTTCCTTCATATAAAAAGCATTCATCACTGTTCAATATTCACAGATGTGAAGGTTCCACCAAGTCAGCAGAATGTGAGTGGTACTACACAGGTACTGGTTATGAATATCAATTACTAGCTGGACCATTATTTAATGTCATCTTTAGTTTTACTGGAGTACCTGTTGGACTAATTCTAGAAAGAAACAGAAACAACAGAAAGAATGTGATAGCTTTGTGTTCTATTTTATGGAGTTTAATGGTTGTGTTTGGAGGACTTGCTACACATTACTGGCATCTAGCTGTTACTAGACTAGCTATTGCTTTATTGTAAGTATTCATGGTTTGATGCCCTCTCTGGATGTGATAAAATTTGCCATGCCTTAAGTAAGAAGAGTGTCATTCAGTTCAGTTTGTCTCTACCAAATAATGCAGGTTTTCCTCCAGCATCAACACTGAACATTCATCATGTTACAACTGTCGACATCAGACTGTGGACAAATGGAACTTATTACAACAGGGAAAGTAAGCAAATGAATTGGATTAATAACACAGGGCTCAGCATATTGGAACAGCAGAGACTTGTATTGCACACAGTGGTTTGATAAGAACAGTTTTATGCCCTCTTTATGTGTACATGAAATACCAGTGGAACTGGAAATTTGTTTGTGAATGTGAAGTATTATGTAAAGAGGCCATACAATTGTTCTTATCAAATGATGGAATGTAGTACAAGTCTCTGTACTTCCAAAATGTTGTACCAAGTGTTATTAATCAAATTCAGTTGTTTACTTTCTCTGTTTGTAACATCTCCCTTCATCAACCTCCACTCTTGGAATAAATGTTCAAGTACTGCTGCTTTCATTAGCGGATTTATCACTGCTGTTGACAAACAAAACATAAACATATATATTTTACATCTCATGCAACATACATGTACTTTTAGAATGTCATTGATATAACACTATGTTTATGGTTCACCCACCATTTCTGTAAAGTCTGAGGTAAGGGAGAAAAGAAGTGTCATATGTATGTATGTATGTATGTATGTATGTATGTATGTATGTATGTATGTATGGATGCAAATATGCTGCCATTTTGTTTACAAGCCATTGCAACAACCAATCAAAAATCAAATGTGGCAACCACTGGTGGCAGTGTTTCTTATGGGTATAATTGTGTAGGAGTTCAGTATTTGTATAAAACAGAAACAGGTACATTTTAAAGCAGTTACATTATTCAAACAAACTTCAGATTTTTAAGTTCTCATGTATACAAATGATCTGTACATTTATATGATAGTAGTTTTTAGACACATCACAACTGATATTATGTTTATGAACTATTGAACATTCTTTAGATTTATCAGTATATTCTTTTCAACTTGAAAGTAAATCATGAATATGACAGAACAGCAAATTTAGTAGGGGTTTGCCACATCCATATGTTGTGCACTGTCCAATCACGAATGGAAAAAATTTGGAATTCAGTATTGTAAATGTAATCAGTCAAAGTGGCCATATGGGTGAAATGTGTATCTATTTTGGATCTTATTGCAAAAATAAAAAAATAAATACATAAAAAAGTTTGCTATTGTACATACTTACAGAAAACGATCTGAAAACAAACTGGATACGGACATGTAAACACTATATCAGGCTCAGTCTGTGTACATCAGTCTCTATCCAATATATGTGAAAACATTCAATACATGTTGCAAGATACATCCATGTCGCCACTTCATACATGCCACATGTTTTGTTTTTGTGGACTTTATTAAAGTGGTGACACGGATGAGAATTGGATATCCATTTCAGACTTTTAATTTATAAAATAATCTTATGATGGCTACCTACTTAAAAAAATCAATGTGAAGCAAAATTTGACAAAGTCTCTGTTTGTAACTCAATACATTGCAAAAAGCTGAAAAGTGTGTAAACAGTTTGTTTTTGTACGTAAAATACCAACAATTTTACAAGCACACATTTATTAATCTTTTGAGATACAAACAAGGACTTTGCATATGTTGTTTCACATCGATTTGTCAAGTAGAAAGTCATGATAAAATTGTTTTATAAATTAAAATCCAAAATAAATACCAATCCTCATGCATATGACCACTTTAATATCCAGCAGTGATATGATAGTCAGGATTCAGTAAAATCAGCAAATTCATTTGATTCTGAGTAGTTGACCAGTGATTACTTTTTAATTATTCGTAGTAAACTATTGTATATCAGTCATGTGCAACTATCAATGTATGTGTAAATTTCATTACTTTACAGTGAAGCAGCATTTTCTGCCTTTGCAGTGAGTCTGATTGGTAGCTACTTCCCAGCTGTGAGTATATGTTACTGTAATAATCACTATTAAAAGACTAGTTTTTGCTTATTTTACAGGAAAAAAAGAATGGGAAAAAGTTAGTAGTGACTAACATGAATCTGTGTGTACACAAAACAAACAAGTGTCTGTAATTCACAAAAATTAGTCTTTTTGAAGACTGTAAAATAAGAAAATTTTCTAATTGTGAAAATATTTAGGTTTACAGTTTAGTTGGTTCAGTCAATTGATACATACATATTCCTGCACCCAACAAGCCAGCATATTGTGTATGTTTTATCTTTAGGTTGTGAGCAGCAACCCCCTGAGGAAATGTTTTTTGTTTGGTGTAAAACATGTTCATACAAGTTTTCAAAGTAATTTAATAATGTATTTCAGTGCATATTTTCTATGAGCATATAACAGTAGTCTGTATAAATGATACCTGTGGAAATTTTGGAACAAAACTAAACTTCCTCCAATACCTTCTGACTTGCTTCTTTGAGTTATCCATAGTAATTCTAGTTAATACCTTTCTACAGGAGTTACATGCAATGCCTATAGTATATTAATATAATAACTCTGGCAGTGGCTAATTACTTCTACAGGAATTACGTGCAATGGCTATGGTGTATTAATATGATAACTCTGGCTAATTACTTCTACAGGAATTACATGCAGTGGCTATGTGTATTAATATGATAACTCTGGCTAATTACTTTTACAGGAATTACGTGCAATGGCCATGGGTATATTTATGTGGGGTGTTTATTTTGGATACAGCATGGCTTTTATAATGAAACTAGTCACCAACACAATGGGATGGAGACAGGCTTATTTTTTAACTGGGGTACCAGGTATCATTCTTGGATTGTTATGTTATTACACTGTCACAGAACCTGCAGTTGAGGTGAGTATTCTTTAAGGAGGCTAGGGTCACCGTCACCTTCAAGTTCAAATTAAAATGCATGCAATATAACTAATGTTCATAGGGTCACTATTTCATTGTGTAATGCATTTGGGTCAATTAATTACTTAATCATAATGTTGGTTTTTAGCACAACTGAACTGAGGTTCAGTAGTGCTATAGGGATCGCCCGGCGTCTGTGTGTGTGTGTGTGTGTGTGTGTGTGTGTGTGTGTGTAAACAAGTCAAAAACTGCTGAACCGATTGCCATGATATTTGGTGGGTCCATTACCTTGGGTGTCTAGTTGGGAAATTGTTCAAATCAAAATGATCACATCACAGGTATATGATTTGGGTCAAAAAATGTGATTTTTGGTCAAAAAACAAACTCAGAAACTACTGGGCAGATTGGTGCAAAATTTGGTGGGAAGATTCTTAAGGGGGTGTAAAGTAAGATTTGTTCATGACATGATGATTCCATCAGTGATATGCAAATTAGGGCTAAAAATGTGTCTTTTTGGTTAAAAATCTATAATTCCAAAACTACTGAGCAGATTGGGCTGAAATTTAATGGGAATGCATCTAGGGATGTATGGACAAAGATATATTAAGCATACAATGATTCCATGAGTGATATGCAAATTAGGTGTAAGAATGTTCATTTTTGGTCAAAAACTTATATCTCAAAAAGTACTTGGTCAATGAGTCTGAAACTTGGTCAAATAACAACATCATCTGGTAGACAAGTGAGTAAACATTCAAAAAATGTATGCAAATACCCTAGTAACCTTGACCACGCCCATAGCAACAGCCAAACCGTGGTGTATTTCACAAAGATAACAGGGTTTAATAGATAATTGAATAAACATTCAAAAAATGTATGTAAATTTGCATAGCAACAAGACCACGCCCATAGCAACAGCCAAATAATCACGTATATTGCAAAGATAACAACAGGAATAGAAAGCCAAATGAGTAAACATTCAAAAAATGAATGCAAATACCCTAGTAACCTTGACCACGCCCATAGCAACAGCCAAACGGTGGTGTATTTCACAAAGATAACAAAGGGTTTAATAAACAATTGAATAAACATTCAAAAAATGTATGTAAATTTGCCTAGCAACAAGACCACGCCCATAGCAACAGCCAAATGATCACGTATATTGCAAAGACAATATCAGGAATTCATACACAAGTGAACAAAAACATACAAAAATGTATGCAAATATATCTAACAACATGACCACGCCCATAGCAACAGCCAAATGATAGCATTTATCATAAAGATAGCAACATGGTTGGATAGGCAACTGGATAGTTATTCAGCAAATGAACACCTATTGTTAGCATGGACTAGCATATGGATAAACATTTTTAAAAACTGTACAGTTGTGCTACAACGCCATTGGCGGTATTTTTATATCATAGCGCTTTCCCACATTGTGCTCAATTAGTACAATTATTACCCTTGGCAAGGATCTATAACAGCACAACAGCCCTTTTTTATACTCCCCCCCCCCCCCCCCCAATTCCAAGCCTACCACTCTAATCATTCACTCATCATGACTCCAAACTCATTAACTCATGTTTTCAATATTGCTCAGATGTAGTTCTGGAAATATATCATGTGCTCTAGGAACTCTGACATCTGTTCATCTCTCTGTGCTGTGGTTCTTGCTATAGGGAAATGGTTAGACCACAGGGTAAAGGACAAATAATCAATCTAGTTCTTGTGAATTACGGCTTTCAAATATTATTTTCTGTACATTTAAAAATAAAGTTTTAAATATTGTTTCCTCTCATTTTTCCCCCTATTTTGTACTGTTATCACCATCTTATCAGAGTTTACCAACTTTGCATTAATTAGCAGATTGCTTATCCTAGAACATAACAACGGGCTAATTGCCCAATGAACACTTTGCGCAGTGAGTGTAAACATCTACTGATCCAACTAATGGCAGTAGACATGGACTATCATTAGTTGGATCAGTAGATGTTTACCCTCGCTGCATAAAGCGCTAATTGGGCAAGTAACGAGTGAGTTTTTTTTCGGATTAGGAAGCTACTAATTAACTCTCATAAGACAGTGATAACAGGTAGGAAATAAGAAAAAAAAGAGTAAGGGGAAACAATATTCAAAACTTTATTTTAAATATACAATAAATAATATTATAAATCCGGAAAATCTTGAGAACAAAATTGATTATTTGTCCTTTTCCCTGTGGTTGGACTGAAGATATATACTGCACAGTGTTTTCAAGTTTAAAAAAACTGCCAAGACCGTAGTTAATGACCATGAAAAAATAGACAAATAATCTTAGTAAATCATTAAGCTCAATATGTTTCTTGTCTATATATGTATATAAAACTTTGTTGTCTAATGTATGCTTGTATTAGTTGTGGTTAGCGAGTTGTCCATGTTAGAGCTTGTAGTAGGACTGTATTTTAGGCAACTATCAGCACATTATTCTGTGTGTGTGTGTGCAACGTGTTTATGTTTGAGGGGGAGGGGATTCTATTACTTCCGTTGTTGAAGACTTGATTTGTTTGATTAGTAGTGTTTGCCATTTTAACCACATCTTTTCTTTTCATAACCAGCATCTTGAGAAATCTTCCAGTGATGGCTCTTTAAAAAAGAAAGACATAACACCAGGTGCCAACACTCAGATGCTTGCACCAGCACCACTTATCAATCCTGTATACATCATGTTACTGCTAGCATCTGCAGTTCGATGCGGTGGGGGCTATGTCTTCGGCTATAATATCAACAACTACATGAGTTATGCCTACCCTGGATATCCTATAGAAAACTTTCTGAGTTGGATTCCAGCTCTTACAGGAGTATTTGGATCTGTTGTGGGAGGGGTAACATCAGATAGAATAGCAACCCATGGAGGTAGAGGTTTCATTGGACGAATGTATGTCACTGTAATCAGTGTGGTAAGTATAGCGGGAAGGGTATCCTCAAATAGAATAGCAATTGCAGTATAGAAATCATGATCAGATGATGGTACAACTTACTTCATAGAAATGTGTTGTTGTTTTTCAAATTAGTAACTGTAGTTACATGTTGGCAATGTTAAGACATTATCATATGTAGTACAAAAACATATGTATATATGTAGAGTACGTACATAACGTACATACATACATACATACATACATACATACATACATACATACATACATAATGCATACATACATACATACATACATACATACATACACACCCACACGCACACACATGCAAACATACATACATACATACATACATACGAGCTTAGTTGCCAAAGGTGGACCCTAAATGTCACACCCCTATAAACCCCCCTTGGTGGAACCATGATTTCCGAGGGAGATAGAAACAAACAAATATGGAAAACATCATGAAGACAAGCTAATAAATATTTCTGTCACAATGGATTCCTTGAAATGTTATTGCTTCTACTTTTCGTTATTTCCATTATATTGTGGAACCTTATACGTATAGAGATGTGTATAGTGAACCCTTGTGTATGCAACTCGCAGAGATGATCATGGTGAATCATGGTGTATGCCACTCGTTTACAGATGACAATTGTGAAACTTTGTGTATGCAAACTTGCAAGGCATTGAGCATGGTGAACCATTACGTTCTGTCACTAAACCACAGCCATGTATGCACATTGCTAACTGATGACATTGTTTTTAGCAAACTTATAAACAGCTTATGAGATGTTTTAGGCCAGGTTAACATCAATGACAGGGTGTCCAAGGTGAAAAGTCAAAACGTGAAAGCTTGTGTATGTAACTCCCTAGAGATATATGAATGGTGCACCCTAGTGTATGTGAAGCTCTACAGAGATGAGATGGTGAGCCCTTGTCTATGTATACAACTCTTTATATATATATGTGAATGGTGCACCCTTGTGTATGTAAAACTCTACAGAGATGAGATGGTGAGCCCTTGTGTGTGTATATAACTCTCTATAGATATATGAATGGTGCACCCTAGTGTATGTAAAACTCTACAGAGATGACATGGTGTGCCCTTGTGTATTCAAACTTATATATATGTATATAGAATAGAATTGATTAGAATAGAATAGAATATAACATAACTTTATTGTCGATTTGGAAATTTTTCTTCCGCTTCACCAAAAAATAAAATAAAAGGCACATTACAGTTACAAACACACACTAAAAATAATTACAGTATTAAACACAAACACAGAATTAGAAACAGTAAAAATATATATCTTCAATGTAGTTCTTTGAAAATGACAGGTTTGAATTCAGTATGATTATTGCACTTGGAATAAATGATTTTTAAAAAATGTTCTTGCGAGTTAAAGGTACTCTGTATCGTCTTCCTGAGGGCAACAATTCAAACTGTAAGTATAAAGGATGTGAGGTATCATTAACAATTGCTTGGGCTTTCCTGCGAACGGAGAGTTTGTAGAGGTCATGGAGCTGACTCTGCTTCTTACCAATTATTTTCCGGGCCAAATGTACAACTCATGTCAGTTTAGTTCTATTTTTAACATTCAAGATGCCATACCACACTTTCTATAAGGCTCTTGTATACCTTTTCAAGAACATTTTGATATATATATATATATATATATATATATATATATATATATATATATATACAAATACATATATGTGTGTATGTATTTAACTCTTTATAGATATGTGAATGGTGTGCCCTTGTGTATGTAAAACTCTAGAGATGACATGGTGCGCCCTTGTGTATGTAAAACTCTAGAGATGACATGGTGTGCCCTTGTGTATGTAAAACTCTACAGAGATGACATGGTGTGCCCTTGTGTATGTAAAACTCTACAGAGATGACATGGTGTGCCATTGTGTATGTAAAACTCTACAGAGATGACATGGTGTGCCCTTGTGTATGTAAAACTCTACAGAGATGACATGGTGTGCCATTGTGTATGTAAAACTCTACAGAGATGACATGGTGTGCCCTTGTGTATGTAAAACTCTACAGAGATGACATGGTGTGCCCTTGTGTATGTAAAACTCTACAGAGATGACATGGTGTGCCCTTGTGTATGTAACTATATAATGCCATATAGATATGTGAATGGTGCACCCTAGTGTATGTAAAGCCCTTCAGAGATGAGATGGTGAGCCCTTGTGTATACAAACTTATATATATGTACACACATATATATGTGAATGGTATAATAGATATTCACATATCTATAAAGAGTTGTATACACACACAAAGGCTCACCATCTCATCTCTGTATAGTTTTACATACACTAGGTTGTACCATTCACATATCTATAAAGAGTTATACATACATATGTATAGTGTTCCGGGAAGGGATTTATTGTTTATTTGCATTAAATTGGTAATGTCAGGTCTAATTAACCAATAATACATTATGCAAATGATGACACAGTCTTGTACAGTGGGACATGTTCACACGCACACACATAATACTTACAAATTATATAAATATGTGTATATTCAATAATTCAAACCTGGTTTTTGAAAAAACTATGATTTATATTACCTGACATTTCAACTCATTCACTATAATTGCAATATGCAATATTACACACACATCCAATCAATGAGTACCAAAGACACTCTTTCTTGGTTAATGCCACTCTGAATTGTAACGTTTTTTATTGATCATAAACCCACAAACTGAATTCACACTAAATGTGACAACAGTAATGTAAGAAAGGTGTAATAAATAACTTTCAGTCAACATCACATAAAAGTATCTGAGTATACCAATACTATAGCACACTGAAGACCAAAACAAAAATATGATCCAATGCAAGTGAAATCATGATTCAAACAAAAACATATACAGTACTAAAATGTCACTCACAAGAAGACTGTAGTCAAAACCTAGACATGTTGTAAAATATCACACACTAGAAGACTGTAGTCTCCAGCTAGACATTATACTACTTGTCATATGAGTTAATTAATAGGAATTAATAGGACTCCGGATCCATGAAAGTGAATGGTCAGTATTTTAGCAAAACTAGTAGTAACAGCCCAGTTTCGGAATATCCAAGGTACAAAACTGGAAAATTCAGTGGTATTGAGTTTCTTCATTTTTGACCAGCCAATTTCGAACATGATCTTTAATAATGCGCCATGAGCGCCCACTAAGAGAGGGTTCAAGTTCAATTGCTCGCAAGCACTCATCTTTCAACGGTACTCTTCTTTCTGCATAATTTTTCTCCAAAGATCTATGTATAGCATCTTCTTCTTCAGGGGTCCACTTTCTGTTTTGTTTAGGTTTTCTAATGTTGAATTGTCTAGTAGCAACTGAAAATAGAAGAGAAACATATCATAAAAAGGACAGATGGACCAACCAGTATGCAAAACAATTAAAGATCCTTACTTCTGAAAACAAAATCTTGATAATTAGGGGGGAGGGGGGGGGGGGGGGAGATTCAATATCTTCTACCGGTACTTTTAGCAGAATTTCCTTCAAGTAGCAAGAAAACAGGCCACTGTGAATGGCTTCTTTTTATAATAACTTCATTGTTATGACATTAATATGCCTCCTAAAAGACACTACGAAATACATTTTGAGTGTAATGACTCTGTCAATTTATGTACCAAATGACCGGAACTCACCAAGGACATTGACATGTATAGGTGAATTGTTATTGGTTTAAATTACCTTTCCAGGATAGGTACAAAAACAAGGGAAGGTCTAATTGATGGAAACAAGTTTAAACTGAGTGTAAATATACCCACCCATATAGTGTAAATTCTGCAGTCTAGTTCATAAAAATTTGGGATCAACTCAGAATGACAGCTGAGGAAGATTGTGCAATTACCTCCAAATTCTTGATTAAGGCTATGTTTTTTTAACAAAATTCAGATTTTATAGTTCTTTCCGATTGTCATTGTGAGTTGCTCCCTATGAAAAGCAGAATTTATATTTAGTGTAGATAGCAGGCACTCAGCTACTTATGAGGTCTGTCCCAAACAAGTACAGTACATTTGTACATAACATGTATCAGGGTTTTAAAAACATTGTCAAAAACAGTATAGGCATGAATGCCTAATTTTAATATAACACAGTGCTAGCAACAATGAATAAATGCACAAAATATACATTTTTCATCAAAAGTCAAATTTTTGGCCTTACATTCAAACGACTTCACATTATCACTTATACTCTACAAACATTTATCTACCCAAAGTTATACACCAATCGTGTGCTTGGATGGCCAATGTTCTGTTATGAAGTATATAATTTTACAAATTTTGTTCAATTTATGACCACACACACAACCTTTCAGAGAGATGCAGTTGTATCGGTACACAATAACTGAACTGTGTAAAATTTACAGCAAAATGACAACCATATGGCCAGAATTTAATATTAACTCTGTGGAAATAGCTGTACTTACTTACTTACTTCCTTGCTGACTGCAAGTTTGACATGTAAAATAGTCAATCAGTATAAACTTCTATCTTTAAATACAGCACATAAACCCAAACAATGCATGTAATCAAAGGTATATTTTTTGCACTTGGAACTACTCTTTCTGTAACTATCATAAGATATAAAGTGATGGGAAATATATCAGGGGAAAACAATGGTCTAATTGAAGGCTCACCTATCAACATGTTAAGATACCTTTTTGTTTCATCTGGTAACAATTAAATTTAAAGTCATCAAGTGAGAATGGTTTAGATGTAAAATTTTGTAAAATAAAGTTGAAAACAAAGCTAGTGAAAAAAATTAGAAGAAAAATAATGATAAAAGAAGCAAAGTCAGGAAATTCAACACAACAAAAATGATTATACAGAGACACCAAGGGTTTTCCTCCTCTAGCTGCCTTCCTTGATGATGCCTGTTGTAAATATAACCACCTAAAAAAACATAAAACATTTTCTTAATATTGAATGACTATTATATCAATAAAAAGCCATTGGTTTTGGCTGTATCTATAGCTGACATCACATTAGACATGAATTCAATCACATTTGAAGGTCCTTCGTGCATTGATAGCATTAGACACCACGTACACTAGAAACGTTTAAGTTTTGATCCTTTTGCTCCTCAAAAAAGGAAGCAATATATATATCAAAGCCTTGATTGAATGTTTAACCCTTCCATTCCTAAAGAAATATGAAATAATACGAAAACTTGATTTTCATGAACATTTTGGGAAATTTAAGAATATTACTTCAGTAGGAAGTAATATATCTTGAATTTTGATCCAATATAAAGTTGATACATGTCTGAAAATTACAGAGAAACAAGAATTTTTGTTCAAAAAGTTTGGCGGGAAAGTTTCTAGTCCTGAAGGGGTTAAACAGAACTAGAATTTCTACCAGTCAGTAAGGTAATGATAGAGAGGTGTCATGTTATTGTACAATTACTGTATTATCTATCAAGGTAGAATGAGCCTCGGAATATAAATATATAATCTTATGCCCAAACTTCAGTTCTAAAACCTATTGTCATTAGAATTATCCTCTCCTCATTAAACGTAATGAAAACCAGATTTAAACTGAATGCCTTCCGTAAGGGAATCACTAATTACGCAAATTACCCATTGAAACTGTATGAAAAAATATTGTAATGAACTTTTTTGGACACAGCCCAAGTATCGACAATAATTATGTGAATTGTTCACTTGCTCTTTAGGTGGAATCAACAGCTTTTATAGTACATGTCACATGATGTGCACTCTGTTACGTTTAACGTATGTACTAATTTATTGTATGCAGTCTAAAGTTATAGCCTAATTACCAAGACTCATTAATTATAAAAATTATTTATTAACATGTTAGGTACATCAACAAACTTTATAGGACACAGACAATTTGTTATGGTTAATGTATTCATGAACGAATGGTATTGGAATTGAAGTATGCAGTCTTAAGATATAGCCTAATTACAGAAACTCATTAATTATGCAAATTATTCATTAACACTAATATATCTCAAAATATAAATTTTTGACAAAAAACACAAATTTTAGGCGAACAATCTGTAACCTCAATTGGTGAAATCATTTCTGAATTCCACAAACTTTAATCTGTCAAGTGACACTATGGCATTTTCCTAGATTTTTCATATTTAAACTGCCCAATTTGCATATAAATGAACACACCAACTTTATTTGCATAGAATAAACTTACTAAGTAGTACCTAAGTATCGATATCAAAAGCCGAATGCAATATTTCCAAAATTATATTTTTTTAAAAACACCCCATTTATAATTTGCACAACTGTTTTCTCAGTGTGATGGATATACTACCAATTATAGCAAGAAACATCAGGGCTCAATTTTTCATTATTTTGATAGCAAAATGGGCTACTCTAATCTAAATTATCATGGTATGAATGTATCTAACAGACCGGACTATCACTTGCTTCATTTGGTAGCCCAAAGAAAATTATTTGTAGTTTGTGGACACAGGAATATAATTTTGTACCCAGTAGCCCCAGTACATTGGACTACCACTTGCATCATTTGGTAGCCCAAAGAGAAACATTTTGTAGTACTACACAGTGGTTGTATTGTTCAAAACTATCACACACTACACAGTGGTTGTATTTGTCAAAACTATCACACACTACACAGTGGTTGTATTTGTCAAAACTATCACACACTACACAGTGGTTGTATTTGTTAAAACTATCACACACTACACAGTGGTTGTATTTGTTAAAACTATCACACACTACACAGTGGTTGTATTTGTCAAAACTATCACACACTACACAGTGGTTGTATTTGTTAAAACTACCACACACTACACAGTGGTTGTATTTGTTAAAACTATCACACACTACACAGTGGTTGTATTTGTTAAAACTACCACACACTACACAGTGGTTGTATTTGTTAAAACTATCACACACTACACAGTGGTTGTATTTGTCAAAACTACCACACACTACACAGTGGTTGTATTTGTCAAAACTATCACACACTACAGTGGTTGTATTTGTTAAAACTACCACACACTACACAGTGGTTGTATTTGTTAAAACTACCACACACTACACAGTGGTTGTATTTGTTAAAACTATCACACACTACACAGTGGTTGTATTTGTCAAAACTACCACACACTACACAGTGGTTGTATTTGTCAAAACTATCACACACTACAGTGGTTGTATTTGTTAAAACTACCACACACTACACAGTGGTTGTATTTGTTAAAACTACCACACACTACACAGTGGTTGTATTTGTTAAAACAATCATACACTACACAGTGGTTGTATTTGTTAAAACTATCATACACTACACAGTGGTTGTATTTGTTAAAACTACCACACACTACACAGTGGTTGTATTTGTTAAAACTACCACACACTACACAGTGGTTGTATTTGTTAAAACTATCATACACTACACAGTGGTTGTATTTGTTAAAACTATCACACACTACACAGTGGTTGTATTTGTCAAAACTATCACACACTACACAGTGGTTGTATTTGTCAAAACTATCACACACTACACAGTGGTTGTATTTGTCAAAACTATCACACACTACACAGTGGTTGCATTTGTTAAAACTACCACACACTACACAGTGGTTGTATTTGTCAAAACTATCACACTACACAGTGGCTTTATTTGTCAAAACTATCACACACTACACAGTGGTTGTATTTGTCAAAACTACCACACGCTACACCGGTTGTATTTGTTAAAACTACCACACACTACACAGTGGTTGTATTTGTCAAAACTATCACACACTACACAGTGGTTGTATTTGTCAAAACTACCACACACTACACAGTGGTTGTATTTGTCAAAACTACCACACACTACACAGTGGTTGTATTTGTCAAAACTACCACACACTACACAGTGGTTGTATTTGTCAAAACTACCACACACTACACAGTGGTTGTATTTGTCAAAACTACCACACACTACACAGTGGTTGTATTTGTCAAAACTACCACACGCTACACCGGTTGTATTTGTTAAAACTACCACACACTACACAGTGGTTGTATTTGTCAAAACTATCACACGCTACACAGTGGTTGTATGTCAAAAGTACCACACGCTACACAGTGGTTGTATTTGTCAAAACTACCACATGCTACACCGGTTGTATTTGTTAAAACTACCACACACTACACAGTGGTTGTATTTGTCAAAACTATCACACACTACACAGTGGTTGTATTTGTTAAAACTACCACACACTACACAGTGGTTGTATTTGTCAAAACTACCACACACTACACAGTGGTTGTATTTGTTAAAACTACCACACACTACACAGTGGTTGTAATTGTCAAAACTACCACACACTACACAGTGGTTGTATTTGTCAAAACTATCACACACTACACAGTGGTTGTATTTGTCAAAACTATCACACACTACACAGTGTTTGTATTTGTTAAAACTACCACACACTACACAGTGGTTGTATTTGTCAAAACTACCACACACTACACAGTGGTTGTATTTGTCAAAACTACCACACACTACACAGTGGTTGTATTTGTCAAAACTACCACACACTACACAGTGGTTGTATTTGTCAAAACTATCACACACTACACAGTGGTTGTATTTGTCAAAACTATCACACACTACACAGTGGTTGTATTTGTTAAAACTACCACACACTACACAGTGGTTGTAATTGTCAAAACTACCACACACTACACAGTGGTTGTATTTGTTAAAACTACCACACACTACACAGTGGTTGTAATTGTCAAAACTACCACACACTACAGTGATTGTATTTGTCAAAACTACCACACACTACACAGTGGTTGTATTTGTCAAAACTATCACACACTACACAGTGGTTGTATTTGTCAAAACTACCACACGCTACACCGGTTGTATTTGTCAAAACTACCACACACTACACAGTGGTTGTATTTGTCAAAACTACCACACACTACACAGTGGTTGTATTTGTCAAAACTACCACACACTACACAGTGGTTGTATTTGTCAAAACTACCACACACTACACAGTGGTTGTATTTGTCAAAACTACCACACACTACACAGTGGTTGTATTTGTCAAAACTACCACACGCTACACCGGTTGTATTTGTTAAAACTACCACACACTACACAGTGGTTGTATTTGTCAAAATTATCACACGCTACACAGTGGTTGTATTTGTCAAAACTACCACATGCTACACCGGTTGTATTTGTTAAAACTACCACACACTACACAGTGGTTGTATTTGTCAAAACTATCACACGCTACACAGTGGTTGTATTTGTTAAAACTACCACACACTACACAGTGGTTGTATTTGTCAAAACTACCACACACTACACAGTGGTTGTATTTGTTAAAACTACCACACACTACACAGTGGTTGTAATTGTCAAAACTACCACACACTACACAGTGGTTGTATTTGTCAAAACTACCACACACTACACAGTGGTTGTATTTGTCAAAACTATCACACACTACACAGTGGTTGTATTTGTCAAAATTACCACACGCTACACCGGTTGTATTTGTTAAAACTACCATACACTACACAATGGTTGTATTTGTCAAAACTATCACACACTACACAGTGGTTGTATTTGCCAAAACTACCACACGCTACACCGGTTGTATTTGTTAAAACTACCACACACTACACAGTGGTTGTAATTGTCAAAACTACCACACACTACACAGTGGTTGTATTTGTCAAAACTACCACACACTACACAGTGGTTATATTTGTCAAAACTATCATACACTACACAGTGGTTGTATTTGTCAAAACTACCACACACTACACAGTGGTTGTATTTGTTAAAACTATCACACACTACACAGTGGTTGTATTTGTTAAAACTATCACACACTACACAGTGGTTGTATTTGTTAAAACTACCACACACTACACAGTGGTTGTATTTGTCAAAACTACCACACACTACACAGTGGTTGTATTTGTTAAAACTACCACACACTACACAGTGGTTGTATGTTAAAACTACCACACACTACACAGTGGTTGTATTTGTCAAAACTACCACACACTACACAGTGGTTGTATTTGTTAAAACTATCACACACTACACAGTGGTTGTATTTGTCAAAACTATCACACACTACACAGTGGTTGTATTTGTTAAAACTACCACACTACACAGTGGTTGTATTTGTCAAAACTACCACACACTACACAGTGGTTGTATTTGTCAAAACTATCACACACTACACAGTGGTTGTATTTGTCAAAACTACCACACGCTACACCGGTTGTATTTGTTAAAACTACCATACACTACACAATGGTTGTATTTGTCAAAACTATCACACACTACACAGTGGCTTTATTTGTCAAAACTATCACACACTACACAGTGGTTGTATTTGTCAAAACTACCACACGCTACACAGTGGCTTTATTTGTCAAAACTACCATACACTACACAGTGGTTGCATTTGTTAAAACTATCACACACTACACAGTGGTTGTATTTGTTAAAACTATCATACACTACACAGTGGTTGTATTTGTCAAAACTACCACACACTACACAGTGGTTGTATTTGTCAAAACTACCACACGCTACACCGGTTGTATTTGTTAAAACTATCACACACTACACAGTGGTTGTATTTGTCAAAACTATCACACGCTACACAGTGGTTGTATTTGTCAAAACTACCACACGCTACACAGTGGCTTTATTTGTCAAAACTACCACACACTACACAGTGGTTGTATTTGTCAAAACTACCACACACTACACAGTGGTTGTATTTGTCAAAACTACCACACGGTACACAGTGGTTGTATTTGTCAAAACTATCACACACTACACAGTGGCTTTGTCAAAACTACCACACACTACACAGTGGTTGTATTTGTCAAAACTACCATACACTACACAATGGTTGTATTTGTCAAAACTATCACACACTACACAGTGGTTGTATTTGTCAAAACTACCACACACTACACAGTGGTTGTATTTGTCAAAACTACCACACGCTACACCGGTTGTATTTGTTAAAACTACCACACACTACACAGTGGTTGTATTTGTCAAAACTATCACACGCTACACAGTGGTTGTATATGTCAAAACTACAACACGCTACACAGTGGTTGTATTTGTCAAAACTACCACATGCTACACCGGTTGTATTTGTTAAAACTACCACACACTACACAGTGGTTGTATTTGTCAAAACTATCACACGCTACACAGTGGTTGCATTTGTCAAAACTACCACACACTACACAGTGGTTGTATTTGTCAAAACTAACGCACGCTACACCGGTTGTATTTGTTAAAACTACCACACACTACACAGTGGTTGTATTTGTCAAAACTACCACACGCTACACAGTGGTTGTATTTGTTAAAACTATCACACGCTACACAGTGGTTGTATTTGTTAAAACTATCACACACTACACAGTGGTTGTATTTGTTAAAACTATCACACACTACACAGTGGTTGTATTTGTTAAAACTATCACACACTACACAGTGGTTGTATTTGTCAAAATTACCACACACTACACAGTGGTTGTATTTGTCAAAATTACCATACACTACACAGTGGTTGTATTTGTCAAAACTATCACACACTACACATCCCAGTGGTTGTATTTGTTAAAACTACCACATACTACACAGTGGTTGTATTTGTTAAAACTATCACACACTACACAGTGGTTGTATTTGTTAAAACTATCACACGCTACACAGTGGTTGTATTTGTCAAAACTACCACACGCTACACTGGGGTTGTATTTGTCAAAACTACCATGGTTGTGGACACAGTACAATGAATGTAACAGATTGGACTACCACCATAATGTTGGTTTCAAATGTAGAATCTTGGGATGAACTAAAATGGACCAAAATATCTACCTCAAATATCTGCAGCATGCAAGTGGAAAAAATGAGACGGAATGAACAATGGAGAGAGAGAAATGGTTAAGTTGCTGATTATAAGTTATATACTTGTTTTAAACATGTGGAAAACTGGCAAACTGCATAACAGATAACCACTGAGCTTTAATGTAGAAAAATAACGACTGAACTGATATAACTTACATGCATGTGGCTTTGCATAATTGTTGTCCATCAGCACTGGTGGGTCATTCTCAGTCATGCTTTCCTGTTGAGAAGCTTCACCTAGTTCATTTTCATTCAACACAACTGTAAATAAGAATTGATATATGAAATAAGTATAAGTAGATGTCAACAGAAGAAACAGACACAAAAAAATCATTTATTTTAAAATTTTTAGGCTAACTAGAGTTTCCAATCCATTAAAACTGTGAGAACACAACAAATTCGTTCAAGAAATTTTGGTGGGAATGTTTTTACTCCTGAAAGTGTTAATTTTGAAGGTTAAAGTCATGCATGCAATGCCACCTGGGAATCCCAAATATAACATTAATTTCCAGTGATGAGATTGAGATTTTTAAATCCCTACACTGAGTTCGCCAAATATAGTTTCTGTGTACAGAAACAAAGCAACACAAAAAAATCTAAAACAATTATTGCAACTGACTTGTATTACTCATGAAGCCCACTATAGCAGCAAAATCAACATTGTGTGTGTGTGTGTGTGTGTGTGTGTGTGTGTGTGAAGTAAACAGTCTAAGTACATATTTAGTAAATTTTAAAGGTTAATTAAACATGTCCAGTAACTGCAATGAAATCAACATCAGCTTACCATCTGTTCCTATTTCATCTAGTGTTTTTCCTTTAAATATGTTCTGATCTCCTTGTTCCAGTGACAGAAGGAGTCTGCTGATTTTACACACCTGTAGCGTTGCTTGAGGTAGGCGGTAGTATTCTCTATGGACACCTATACGATGTCCAAGAAAGCCAGCAAGAATTTCCAATTCAGTGTCATTTAGATTAAGGAACTGTGAGACTGTGGCCACATGTTTTCGAAGATTAGTTGAGGTCAATCTCTCTGGACTTCTGGCACCACAACTAAATGCATAAAGTCGAAGACAATGACTTCCTCTGTGACACTCGAGGGAATCGTACTGCCTTGCAAACAGATATGGGTTGTTTGGGTGTACACCTGCTTCAGACCTTGTTTGACAAAGCAGGTCAACACAGGTTTTAATCTCAGGAGTTAACAAAACTGGCACATTTCGACCTCTTTTCCCTGGAATTTCTATCCTGGTGAAATGATTCAATAGTTTCCTCTCTAGTGGAGACAGACTTGCAGTTATTTCCTCATCTTCACCAGCTGACTGATTTTTGTTCTTTACATATGTGGTCAATAGCATCCGTGAGACCTCCCCTTCACGACGTCTGTTGAACAAGATCACTTGTGCCAGGGTTGCCTTGCACAACGACGACCATGATCCCTCAATCAAGGTTTTCTCTCTCAGATTTTTGGCAGTGTTTTGCATAATGTCCTGTAACCGATTCGTGAGTTTCACAATATCTTCTGTTAATGGTAACAGTTTAGTGTTGTTTGCTCTCCTTGCTTGAAGGGTATGTCCAGCATGGCTCGAGACTTTGTTTTCCCACTCAAGCCGATAGAGATCCATGAATCTGGTGGCCCTGTCTTCATCTGATTTGGACTCACTTTGGATTGAATGACTTATAACAATCTGGGCACAATCTTTAAGGTAATATCCAACTTTTAACCCAAGGGAGGGTGTGGTATATGTTGCTGCCTCTTCGTCATAACCAGCCATAGATCGTACTGCTTGTACAACTGTTTGAAACTTTGCTGGATGTATGCAGTCATCCAACTGCAAAATACTGCTATCTATCTGCCGCATCTTGATTAATAGTCGGCCTAATGTTCTGATTCGTTCAGACACAAATGTCTTGTTCTTCTTCAGATGAGCATTTCGTTCATATGTCCTTGTAGCAAAATCCATAATCAACAGGTCATTTCTGGCAACCAAAGTGACATCATCTTGTCTCATGTTGGGCAAAACATTTTCAAGCATTAGTTTACTTGCACTGTCTGCTACAGGAAGTAAGTATGATGCTGCTTTCTGGAACCTTTTTCTCCCTACCATTTCATTGGTCTTTTCTTTGGCAAACTCACAGTTTTGCCAGTGTTTTCCTATCACTTTTTTTGAATAATATCCAAGACATGCTTTACAAGGTAAGTAGTCTGTGCCATTTTTTTTAGAGTTTTGGGATGGTCTTTTGAATGGCACCACTTCCCCTCTTCCAGATTTTGCCACTTGGTAGTTATGGTGAAAGTTACCTTTATATTTGAGTTTTCTCAACATTTTCACACGCTCAAAGGAATCACAAGGAAAACTCAGAGCATGGGCCACATCAGTTTCCTTAGAATGTATGCGTGTAAAGTGGCGATAAAGATTTCCCATTTCCTTATGGCAGTACACGCAAAAGTGCTTTCTGTCCCATATTCTCTTTCCTGACGTTGTTTTAGCTTTGGCATGCTTTACTGTCAATGCACTGCGAGTCCCTTCGTTTTTCCTTTTTACACTTGGTGTGAATAATTCTCCTTGCAATGATTCTGAACAGTCACTCTGCATATTTCCTTCTGATGTAGATGGATGATAATCTGGGTCACCGACACTGTCACCATCCAACTTACTGCAAACTTGATCAATTATATTCTTTAAGGCTGGTGTGGACATCTGATCTTGCAGTGATTCTGAAGAGTCACTCACTATGTCTTCTGAATCTGATTGAGGTGGATGATAATCTGGGTCATTGACACTGTCATCACCATCATGGTCACTGAAGATGTGATCACCATCACTGTAGATATCATTGGCTACAATAACGGTAGGATACAGGCTATTGTGAACAGTACCAGTGTCACCATCACTGCTCAATATCACTGAATTCACCAGGTTTGTGTCACCATCGCTGCTCAATATCACTGAATTCACCAGGTTTTCATCACAATTAGTGGCATCATCATAGGGATGAACTACCCCCACAGACAGGCACTTTAGTATCTCCATAGCATTTTCATTCTTATTTGAATCCGTTACACATTCTGTATCAGCTGGCACTATACCAGTGACTTCGTTGCTACAGGTAGTCAGCATTTCCCTCAACTGTGATTCAATTTCTGAGCTGTTTGATTGTGGTAGTGGATGAACTGGATCTTCTATATTCAGTCTGTCTTTTTGAAACACAGAAGAGACTGCTTCAGTAATGGTACCATGGTTTGTCTTCCTAGAATTATGGGAGATAACTGATGTGCTCTGTATATAGGTATCCATTTCCACAGTGACAGCATTTTCCCTCTCATTTGAATCCATGGTTACACATTCTGGATCAGCTAGCTCATCTGTAAGCTCTTTTCCAGAGAAAGTCACTGTCATATTTTTGCCACAGAACTGGGCTTCTCCCACTGGTGATCCACTCTTTGACGAGTCACAGAATGATGAAAGTAGAGAATTGTCAGGATTTGATGAACTGCTTTCAGGAGGAGAATATGTTAATTCTTCTGAACAGACAGCATCTTCAGTAATATCAAGACGTTCCTTAACAGTATTGGACATTTCTAAGGCAGCCAAGGCATCATTTTTCCTGTCTTCATTACATTCTGTTATAATACCAGTGGTACAACTAGCTGTGTCAAGGCCTGAATCACCCACTACATCACAAGTGTTCTGAAAAAGATTCAAAGTCAATGAAGAATTATCTTTTTAAGCTACAGCACTGTCTGTAAAGGGTCACTCATCAAGTAAACCATTGGAATTGCACACACACACAAATATTTGTTTCCATTTCCTTGTGCATGGTAACAGGACAACTGCCCCCATACCACTGCCCCCGAATGAAAAAAACTTCTAAATACATTTAGAAATATGTGACAGCAAGCATTACAGATTAACCGAGTTTGTCATTCATAAAAGTCACAGTCAACAACTTACCGCCGCAATTTGCGTACATTATACCATAGACAAAGGATTGTCTATGATTATACTCACTACATTCACATGTTTTACTCTATTGTCATCTGTGATACTTGTTATGACAATTATAAAAGTCGGCATGATGCTTTAACTTACTGCCGTAATTCACGTACTTTATACTCACATTAACACGTTCTACTCTATTGTCTGTGATTATTGTTACGACAATTATAAAAGCCGGCATGATGATTTAACTTACCGCCATAATTCACATACTTTTTTAGTTTTTCACACCTAAATGATATATATTGCTTGCCAGTCACCAACATGGTCAGAGTGTTCTGCATCGTCTTGTCAGTCATTATTGAGTTTGTTCAAAGCGAGAGAAGAAAAACCAAGTTGATTTATGATGACTATGTCTAAGTGAAACAGAATGATACGACAAACTCGGTTAATCTATAATACTTGCTGTCACATTTTTCTATATGCATTGAAGTGTTTTTTTCATGGGGGCAATTGTCTGGGGGCAGTTGTGCAATTGTCCTAGAATCCTCGCACACAGTACTTACCCCCCCCCCCCACCCCCCCATCCCCATCAAAACGTACAATGCACACAAGTCATGTAATTAGTGCCAAGATGGCAAGGTGATGCCATGTTTCAGAAAAATGATATTTTAAGAACTTTTCTGATTTTCCATTCATAGTACCAACCTAATTTGCAGTGAATATCAAATGCCTTACAAAAAACTTTTACACACAACCCATTCAGACAGATCTGATAAACATCACATGACTACTCTTTCAAGCATTAACATATAAACACTTTGAAACTTATATCTGACCAAGATTCAGATCATACTTAAGTCACGTCCTAGATGCCCTTTAAATACCCTAAATATAGAAAAGCTTATAACAGGCTTCACTAAAACCAGTTCAGTGCAAATTATTTTCCCCTAGGCAAATCATTTCAAATAAACTATCCATTTGATTTGATTTGAAAAGACATGAAAATGCTAAAATTTCTGTGACTCACCACTGTTGCTGTGTGTTCATATAATGATTGAATATGAAGGAAGTTTTGAAGGCACTCTCCACTCAGAGGTCTTTCTTTTGGGTCAGCAGCAAGCATTTTATCAATCAATACCTTGAACTCTGGAAATGCACAAACACGTTCAATGTTGTAGCAGCCTTTTATGATGTTTTCTCTGAGGCCATTTAAATCTTCACTATAAGGGGAAGTCGACTGGAAAGGGTGATGTCCTCTGGTCATAATGTAGTACAACACACAGCCAGCAACCTGACAGAGATGTGAACTTAATTAGCTTGATTTAAGTAATAATCATACCATTTTATGCTGAGAACTAAAAATACTCTTGTTTGAAGATATACTTACTCAACTAGAAGAAGAAAATGTATTGATACAATATGGAATATATAAATGTTCAACGAAACTAAGTGACTACATATGTACGCCATTGTGGGTTATCCTTGTACCAAATTTGAAACAAATCATTCCAGGCATGTCTGAGAAATTTATGGCTCTGGACAAACACATGCATGCACAGACAGACGGATGGATGGATGAAACCCAATCCATAAGACTGAATTCCGGACTTTGTCTGGCGTGGACTAACAAAATTTCAGCACCAAATTGATACATATATGCCTGGGTTCCAGTCTACCAGTACATCAAGTCTGGTGGAAATTAAAAAATGTTGTACATCACATTTAAGAATTGTATTCAAACATGAATAATGTATTACCTGGATATCGGTTGATTTCCTGTATTGAAAGGCGCATCCAGAGAGGAATGATAAACATGTTTCAGAAGCCATCCATGCACATGTACCTGCAATGCATGTTGTCAGTGTTGTTCTCCCAAAGTTAAGACGTTTGCTTATACCAAAATCACTGATATTTAACTTCCCAGAAATATCTACAGAGACAAAACATTTTGAAAAACAGTTAGCTGTAAGAAACTACAACCATTATTTTGTACTCTTACTGTGGCAAACATTAATGTGACAATGTACAATTATAAATACTGTCCCATCATTTGAAAACAACCTTGCAGACCAATGAGTGTAAACTTTACAATAATATTGAAAATCAAAAACTGCTAAGTTTAACACTTTATGGTATTGTATATGATGGTACTAGACAAGTATACAAACGTGTCACTAAAAAACTGCATTAAATCAATGGCACAAGTTTGAAAGAAATCAGTCCACTCATATCCAAATGCTGCCTCTGCAGTGTACATGAAAAAATCATGACAAAATAGCCGACTGGTGGCCATATTGGATCGTATCATGAAATTATTTGTTATGCAAGTGTAAGCCGCAGTGTATTGTTCTTGTGTCAAGTTTGAGATGAATCAGTTCAGTCATGTCTGAGAAATGACACCAGACGCACAGACACACGCACACACGGATGGACGGACAGAGCCCAATCTATAAGTCTACCAAGTCACTTTGTGGCTTCTGATAACTAGCATAGCTAGGACAGCTTTTTACTCACCTATTAGAAGATTCTCTGGTTTTATATCTCTGTGTATAATTCCAATTCTGTGCAGCTCATTCAAACCAGTCAAGAAGTCCTTACATAATGATAGACATTTGACTGTGGTCAGATCAGTGATTGGCAAGTCACTTGAAAATTTCTTCTCTATTAACTCGCACACATTGCCTTCACACAATGGAGTAATTAGATAAGTGAAATCATCATCTTCTTCTACATGAATCTGTGGCAAAACATTGTCAAGAGCAGGTACACTTTTGTCAGATAACAGTCTGAAAATTGCCAATTCATCACATTGAACTACATCACTCTCAATTCGTTTGATGGCCACTGCATGTTCATTTTTGTATAATCCCAGGAAGACTTTTGCCCTTCCAGCTGCAATGAGACTGCTTTTGCAATATTTAATTGTATTTACTTCTTTCAAACTTGAAACTTTTCGAAGAAATGTGATTTTTTCACTCCATCTTCCACCCTGCAATAAATCAAAAGAAGAAAACACAGTTTTAAAGGACCACAAAATGTCATGTACCATGTGATATATCATGGTTGATTTCACTGTTAATTGATTATGTGCTAAATATTGCAAACACCACAGTAGGTGAATACCCAGCCATTAAGTGTGTGGATGCATTGTAGCTATTGAACACCTTATTATTATGTATTCTGTGCCAAATGAAGTTAAAGCCTACATAAATTTAATTAATCATTTTCTAATGGTCTACAAATCTATAGATACATTAATATATAAGGACATACTAGCTGTCATATCTACTTTGTAATCAATATTTACTTTTATTTAAGATCTGCCATGTGACAGGTTGAATTACCTCCCTAAAATATTGCTTTGATACATTAACTTCCCAAACAGTGACAAAACCCTAGTTCAACTCCTGACACCTTTTAAGTCTTTCAACCATAAAACTAGTCAGAAAAAAAAAATCATACCCACAATACATTATCAAATGTTCAAGAAAATTTCGAAGATTTTATAGTGAGTGAATAAGTATTTATATCACTCAAAATTTACTACTTAATTCATAGTTCTATATGATAATGTGTGGGGAAAAAGCCTGGACTATTACATAATTCATGATAAAGCCAGCAATTACCCATGTTTGAGTATTACAGTATAGAAAACTTCAAATTGTCAGAGAGAACTTACCTTCACAGGGTATGGCCCGCTAGGCAAAATGTGATAACCTAATAAAATGAAAACAAATAATGTTATATATAACTATACATGCACATGCCAAACAAACTAAAGATTCTTTATGAAGCATTTTGGAAGACATAGCATTACCTTTCCACTCTGAAATCTATTTAAATGGTGAAGTATAATATTTGCTGTACATACTACATATACAGCTACTTTGCTTTTAGCAACTAAGGTAATAAAATTACTACTTTGAAATATGGTGTGTGATCAGTACCTAGTATTACTACCATTTTTAAGGTATAGCTTACACACATCAGGACCCTATGGGGAAAGTCGCTAAGTACTAAAGTGTCTCCTGAAGGATTACTCAGCAACACCTTCAAGGCGCACAAGATATGAATATAGTCACACACGGACATCAGTCTACCCTGTAATAGAGTGGACTGCTGCTATTCAAGTTCTCCTTGTTAACTGTTACAATTATGTTGATTCAATCATAAAGTTGAGCCAGAAATTATGTCAAAGTCAAAGTCAAAGTTAAAGAATGGTTGATTGAATTTGTATAACAGCTGTCTTATTGATGACTCGAGGTGATCGGGTAATTACATCGTCATATTGTGCATTACATAAATACACATAAACAGGCTGTTGCCTGTCAACATGTCAACTATAGCTAACTTTTCAGGTTGCAGTTTTTGAAACCTTTTGTCAAGTACGTAACTATTAAACTCATGCATTTAAATCATGATGTTTGAAATTGAGAGGTTATACAGTACAAGCCACAAAAATGAAACAGTAATGTACTGACACTGTGCAGTATGGTTGAAGTACTGTACACTATGCTACAGTACGGTATGGATACGGTACTGTACGTTTAAAATCCTATTGTCTAACATGGTTTCGATAAGGTCAGTTCAGTGCAAATATTGCATATAGTTTGAACTGGATGACTTCAAGGCATCCATTTCATTGGATGACTTCAAGGTATCCAAGCTTATAAAGTCAGATCAATACAACTACATATTGCACATAGTTTGAACTGGATGACTTCAAGGTATCCAAGTTGATAAAGTCAGACCTATGCAACTTTTACTGTAACATGAAGTTTGAACTGGATGAGTCAAGGCATCCATTGCTCAGTCCACTAGATGTTTTGATAAAGTTAAATCTATACAACTATTACATGTAGTTTGAACTGGATTACTTCAAGCTAGCCATCCATTGCATTGGATGACATCAAGCTATCCAAGTTCATAAAGTCAGATCTATTCTATAATTGTATGTTGCTGTAGTTGGAGTTGGATGACTTCAAGGTATCAAAGATAATAAAGTTAGATCCATGCAACTATTGCCTGTAGTTTGAGTTGGATGACTTCAAGGTTTCCACGCTGATAAAATCAGATCTATGCAGCTATTGCATGTATTTTGAACTTTATGACTTCAAGGCATCTATTGCATTGGATGACTTCAAGGTATCCATGTTGATAGAGTCAGATTTATGCAACTTTTGCATGTACATGTAGTTTTTAAAAGCTGGATGACTTCAAGGTATCCAAGTTGATAAGAGTACTGAGAGCGATGTTATTGCATGTAGTTTAAACTGGATGACTTCAAGGTATCCAGTTGATGAAGTCAGCCCTATGCTATTACATGTCATTTGAGTTGGGTGACAAACTTGTGATGTTATTATGGCAGATTTTCAAATAGCATGCAAGTTTGATCGGCAAAGTGAAACATATAAAGGACATTTTCGGGGGTAAAATAAGAAGATATTTTCAGCACACAAATTTTTGTGTGATATTTCTATGTAAATTTAAGTGAATACTTAGCCTATCCACAAGCGTTTGGTATTATCGTTTCTCTCCTACCAAAAGCTTATTGACAATTGTATAGGACCTCATTTTCAAAATTATACGCTTTTCAATCTTCCATTCACGGACTTGCATCATCAGGTTGACAATTCCATAACATTGATCATTTCTAGTATTCTTATGATGACATTTTCACATCATGTTACCATTCCCTGTGTATAGCAATGTTTCCTACATGCATTGTTTTTAACCATTTAAAAATCTTTATATTTTTATATACATGGATAATTTATTCAGAATACATACACTAGACTAAATTTTAGTTTGAATAGCAAACCCCAAAGTTCTGATTAAACAATTATTAATATCACATACCTTGTAAATGCCACTGCCGACATATTTCTTTTTCACCTTCATCAGTACACTCTTTGTCACAAAAGTTGCATCTGAGTCGCTTTTCCTTTGCACCCTGTTTATCCATGATTGAACACTAAAAATGAAGTAAATAACCAGAAATAATCAGGAAAGATTGAGACATTTTTAAAGACCAGTGGGAAAAGTTGGGACCTTTCCTTTAATACGATGCTGAGAATGATATATGTTGTCAGTTGTGTCGCAGTAATCCTACGTATGCTGATAAGTAATAATCATTTTACAAAGGATCGACAAATTGGCGAGTTGAGAGTATGAAATCACATGAAATTGGTCACTGTGTATGTATGAAATTATATACCTTTCTCCATGGCAAGTCTAACCCTTCTCCATAGTTGTATAGTATTTCTTCATTGACAGCGATGTCTCTTATAGCAAATAAACAGAGATGATTGGTTCCAGATTGATCAACAACTTTTTTCATCGTGCTGTTTGGCTTGACGTGGTCATCATTGACATATTTGGCAATTGTCTCTATTCTGGTGGCATCAATACTGAAAATGAAAGAGCCCAACAGAGATATGTACATTGTGTTAATGTTTCATCTAGGTCCAACACAGAATACATTTGATGAGCTATTTTACCTTTCAGGTTACCATTTCATTCGCAGATCACCTACAATGGAAGAATCAGGATATCATACAGTCCCTGCTGGTAATCATTTATTTACAGGTATCAGCTGGCAGAAGGGGGGTTGGGTTTAGATCATGTTTTGGAAGTACTTGAACTAAAAATGTAAACCATGGTGTACATATATACAGTCTTTGTGTAAAACTTCATCAAACTAACATCAAATTTGGGAAGTGGAATCTCTGAGAAAACAAAAATTTCAGAATATATATGGTACATGCAGAGGCATTCTGGAACTACTTAGTTATATGGCTGATAAGGGAATGTAAAGTTTAAAACATTATGACTGCCTAAAATATTACATCAAATCAACAAGTATATGCAAGACACTGTATATGGTATATTATGTACCTGCATACAAGGTTTGAAAGAAAAAGCAGTCACATATCCGTACCATTGCTGTATGAACAGTGCCATCACATTATGCAAGCAGATAACTTTATAGTAATTAATACTTGTCAGAATCTGTATTTGATCATATACTCTATCATTCTGATCATGGCTACTAATTGAAGTACACATATTCCCCAACTACCCTGTCTCATCATCTGTAACATCTAGCGCCTACATTCACCGATATCGAGATATGACAGGAAAATACAAAAATACCGCCAATGGCATTGTAGCACAACTTTACAGTTTATAAAAATGATAACCCATATTATCCATGCTAAGTATATTAAGTACTAATTTGCTGAATGCATATCTAGTTGCGTATCCAACCCTGTTGTTATCTTTGCAATATTTGCTATTCACACAGTCATGTTGCTGGATATATTTGCATACACTTTTTGTTGTTCGTTCACTCGTCTTTGAACCCCCAATGTCAGCTTTGTAGTATATGTGGTCATTTGCATGTTACTATGGGCGTGGTCGTGTTCCTAGGTATATTTACATTCCTTTTAAATGTTTATTCGTTTATCTATTGATCCCTGTTGTTATATATGAATCACGATCATTTGGCTGTTGCTATGGGCATGGCCTTGTTGCTATGCATATTTACATATTTTTTTAAAATATTTATTCAATTACATGTACATGTATCTAAGAATCCCTGTTGTTAACTTTGTGAAATACACTGCCATTTGGCTGTTGCCATGGCAGGGATTACCCTGGCGCAAGAACTGCATGAGATAAAATCCCATATGAAGAAAACGAGTGAGAGAATTTGAAAACTGTGTGGGACGGAAGTCAAAATATGGCAGGTGGCTAATTTGCATATATATTTACATATCATTTGCATAACGATATGCATAAAATTTGTTGGTACTGGAAGTAGTTTATAGATGTCATTCCAGCTTCCTACATGTAAAGGCATGCTGTGATTAACTTAATAATTGTTTTATTTATCCAAACATATATTAAATGATTACAAAACCATTGTAACAAAAATAACCAAATAAATGAGATGAGTATAAATGGGGATCGAGAAATAGCAACAGTTAGTCTAGTCTAACCCCCGACATATTGTGACTTATAAAATAACTTGGACTATACATAACTTGGTAAAGAAATAAAAACGAGTTGAAACCAATAACAAAATCACAAGTTGAGTTATTGATTTTTAAAACGAGTTTTTTAATTATTTTTCTTAGAAAAGCTAAATGTCCAAAGATAAATTAGACTTTTGAAACACCAAATATTTGTATGTAGGCTAGCTACACATCGTGTAGTCCGAAAACTTATGATACACGAGACTTACTGAAAACACGCTATAGTATATGACGTAATGGCTGTCATATTTAGTATCCATGCATTCGTCGTGTGATGTTGCGAGTCGACGATCAGACAACGAAAAACTACAAACTAAACGATATTTTCAGAGTAAAATTGAATATGAAACCGATAATCAGAGATAACATCATCACTTTTTCAAAAGGTATATTAGTCAGGTAAACTCTTTTTCACGGTGGTTTTGCCATTGATTTACTGGAAGTTTATACCATAGTGCGAATCACACCGGTAACTATTAGTATTACTATCATGCATTCCATTACTAGCATTAGCGGGTTTACGCATTTATTCATATTGAAAACAATACGGCAAATTTGATCAGATCAGTTTGAATAGTCGTTTGAACTACTGGTACTTAGAAATCACTTGTATTTAGTCACTATACAAAAGCTTTTATTTTAGAGGATTGTTTTTAGATCGCGTTTATCACTGAGGCACTGTTAGTGTCGACAGTGCAATTTTTTTTCCCAATTGAGTTTTCTGGACGCGACATGTCCATTTTGACGTTATCGCGCCCCAAAGTGATCCCTGCCATGGGCGTGGTCATGGTTGCTAGGGTATTTGCATATTTTTTTTGAATGTTTACTCACTTGCCTACCAGATGATATTGTTATTTCGCTGAAATATACTGCAATTTGGTTGATGCTAAGGGCGTGGTCATGGTTGCTAGGGCCAATTTTGTCATAAGTTTTGAAGAAACTTTGTACAAAAACACTTTCAGAAACATCTCACCAAGTTTCAGTATAAGGGACCGGTCAGTATTTACGGCAGGGGGGGGGGGGGGGCTGGGGAGAAATTGGGGGGGGGGGGGGCATGAAAAAAATGGGATCCTTGAAGGGGGGGCCCATGAAAATTCCGATGGCCATGAAATATTTTGCTCATAATATGTACCAAATTAAACCTCAGTAGCGTCGTTTACCATGTAAATTAAAAAATTTCTTGCCTTTCTGTCGCTATCTGTCTGTATGTATATATATTTCTCTCTTGTCTCAGTCTCTGTCACTTCTGTCTCTCCCGGTCTCGGTCTCTGACTATATGTCGCTGTCTATCTGTCTGTCTGTCTGTCTGTCTGTCTGTTTGTCTGTCTCTCTCTGTCTGTCTCTGTATCTGTCTCTCTCTCTGTCTCTCTGTATCTCTCTCACTCTTTCTCGTTTAATTATGAGGCAGTCAATAGCCAAGAAAGCGTGTGTCTGTCAAATTATCTCTGAATTAAAAGTTATATGGGTTCATTTAGGGGGGCCATGAAATTTTTTGAGAGCGCGAAGGGGGGGGGGGGGGGGGGGGGCTGCAAAATTTTTTTGGACCAAAATAATTTTTATGTGCGTTTTTCGCCAACAAAATCGAATTTAAGCATGGCCGAGGTAATTAACGGCTCCCATAGCATGGTCTACGATAGAAATTATGGCACTGTCCTTGGATATTTTGACAGAATTTGACTCGAAATACATCGTTGAATGCATTGCAAGTGTTTAGCTGTGGGAACACATTGTACTCGTGTGTAAGCATCAAATTCCCGCTTCAGTCTATTTGAGCTGCCGGCAGCAATTTACGTCTGAATTTTTGAATGTCGGCAAATTTACGCAATCTTGTGACAGGTACCGACGCCCATACTAACGTCTTGGTTGTAATTTTTGGCTATAAAATGGATTATTTTGGTTTTATTTCTTTTTGTTACGGCTCAATAATGACTTGTAGTAACACACTCACTGTGTACAGGTCAGTGGAGGGAAACTTTTGCACGATCGGGGCGATTTTCCAATCGGATTTTTTACATGTGATTTTCAGCGTAAAATTCAAAATTTCAACATGGCCGAAGCAAAACTGTCTCCCCTAACATCGTTTACAACTTAAATAAAGGTGCTGTTCATAGAAATTTTCAATAAATTTTGACTGTCGATACATTGTTTTATACAAGGACATGGCTGTGTGAACTCAAAACAGTTTATGTAGGGATCAGATTGCCGCGACGTTAGTTCAAAGTTCCGACTGTATATTTGCTCTTGAGGATGAGCATGTCGGCAAAAAGCGCCACTTTGGCATCCCGATTCGGACTCGCATACCTCCAACTTGTGGTCATTTTTTATTTATTTTGGGCATATATTTAGTGGTAATTTTTTGTTGTTCTGTCAAATAATGAATTATATTTACTCAAACTAACTTTTCAAAAGGTATTGAGGTGACAACTTCAGATATTTTAGAACACTTTCATTGCCGGTGCGGCACAGACTATTGCGTCGTAATCGGATTAGTGAGCCGTTAATTAATTTCGTTCAAATTGTTATGACATAAAATAACATTTTTTATCAAATTTTCGCCCATTTTGACCATACAACCAGAATATATTAGTTTTGTAGGAACATGAATGTTGGTATTTTGTATTTTATTTGTGATATAAATGTATTGTTTATTTGTGATATGACAATAAATAAGCAACACACAGTTTTTTTAACGAAATTTTATCATTTTAACCCAAATTCTAGCTGTATATTTGATGTTTGGATGTGTGTAATTGGAAGTGTAATGTAGAAAATTTATTTGGCTTTAAAATGATACATAATTTTCAAAGATTAGGTAATTCTAAGTATTTTTATATCAATTTGATAACATAACACTCACTCAAACTTTTATTATGTGTATGCTAATGAGGGGCCTAGTGGATAGCATACAGTCCCATGGGGAGAATAGTGGTGAAAGAGTTAAGTTTGTTGATGTGATCATTTTCATTTGAACAATTTCTCAACTATACACCACAGGTAACATAACCACCAAATATCAAAGCAATCGGTCCCACAGTTTTTTGACTTTAAGTTGTTTACACACATACATACACACAGACAGACATACTTTGTAATGCCTATAGCACTACTGAACCAGTTCAGTTGTGCTAAAAAATGAGAGCACAGACAAATTAAGAGACTCTTAAAAACAATAAAAGAATATCCCTACTTACGCCACAGGTTTACCCTTGTCTTTAAAAAAGAAAATATAAGACCCATCTCCTGTTTCATCATATTCATTTTCCTTTTCAGATGCCTCTTTTCCTGAAAGTCTTTCACCTTCGTACCACATTAAATAGTCCCCTTTTGTATACTCTTTTGCCGCAAACACACCTTTGCCTGTAGAGAAGAACCATATTATAGATCAGACTAGTAAATTGAAGGACCATTTTAATAATGACAGCATTACACATCATGATATGAACAAGTAATCATACGTACATGTAACATCCCATTGGGGAAGTGTTCAGTCCCATTTAAATGGTACTTCTTGTATGGAATGGATGTAATATTACAAATTGACAATTGACATTATGATGCTAACTGAATGCTATCTGCCCATACATATCTGTCAAACATTGGCTCCAGAGATTATATGGCCTCATGACATCTGAACCAGTGTACCACTTAGGGAGTGTACATTAATTGTGTTGTTTAATTCGTGGTGGGGGGGGGGGGGGGGGGATTTCTAATCAAGCGATGTTTTTTTATTTGCCCCCCCCCCCCCCCCCCACTAAACCTTATATAAATTATCTGGCACCCCTATGATTTCTTTTTTTTCTTAGACCCCCTGCACCCCACAGATACATACACAGATGAAACACAGATACAACAACACATAGAAAAGCCAACAGTTGCTGTAAACGTATTCCATATTAATTACTACAGAGTTCTACCTGTGCACAAAGTTGTTGACCGTGTACATTCATAAAATCACCAATTAACACAAAGTTAAATGGGCTGACAGAATAGAACAGAATACTTGTTTGGCTACAATTTTCATTATCTTTTTTTCATGCCATTACTGACATATTTAATTAGCTGAACAAGTAAATATATATGTCACTTATGAATCGTGGGATTGAAAAATAAATGCAAAATTGCACTGTTGGGAAAACTTTCTCTGTGTCAACAAATCCATAACTTTAGGAGTAATTTGCAGTGATTGATCACATCGTTATGTGCTATATAAGACACATAAGATAAGGATTAAGACCCTTCCTGTATTATAGTATTCATATTATCTCTATGCAAAATAAACCCTTCTGGAATATTCCAAGAGAATGTACTAAACTGATGGGCTGAGGGGCAGGTACATGGGCAAAATTGAGTTGTGGTTGATCTTGCCTTTACTTCTGTACAATACACCAAATTGTGGATTTTGCATCTACCTGTCCTTCAGTGCACTGGGCATTGTTTGGTATGATACTATGACCCCTTATTGTTTTAACTTTTATACAAGTCATTGTAGTTTTGATAAAATCATAAAGTTATCAATAATTTGTTCCTTAAATTTTGGACTCTGGTTCCCTTTATTGTCAGTTAGGAAGTGAAATTTGTATGATTGAGTTTGACTTTAGAGCATCTTTCAGCACAGTGCCTAGCTCGCTAAGTCAGATGGTCTCTAGTCAGACTTTGATCATGATCATTGCAGTAGGTTTCTGCTGGATTTTTAGGAAATATAATAAGCTTGTCAACTTATGTGTTCTATCCACTACCTATGGAAAAGATTTAAGTGAACAAGTCATCATAGATAACACAGTCCCCACTCTTGTGGTGGTGTTGGTTACCATTTTGATTGTATCAGTTTTCATCTGGGATAGGTGCAATCACAAATTGACAAATGACATGCTACTGGTAATTCATGTCTACCAATTGGGTTCCAACATGAGTTTTTGTAACACAATAGCTGCTGTATCTGTGTAATAACTTTGTACATGTAATTAAGATCATAACAAAATGGCTGCCTGGTAACCATCTTAGACTGCATCACAAAAGAAAGCATTATTTGACAAGAATGTACTCCCGTTTTCTTGCTGCTAAGGCCGTGGTCATGGTTGCTTTTGGAATGATTGTTCACTTGTCTAAGAATCCCCATTATCTTTGTGAAATACAGCACTGTTTGGCTGTTGCTATGGGTGTGGCCATGGTTGATATGGTATTTGCATACATTTTTTGAATGTTTATTGAATTGCCCACCAGATGATGTTATTATTTGACCAAAATATACTGCCATTTGTTTGTTGCTAAGGGTGTCTCATGGTTGCTAGGGCCAATTTTGCCAAATTATTTGAAGAAAATCTGCAGAATAACACTTTCAGAAATATCTCGCCAAGTTTCAGACTAAGACTTACTGACCAAGTACTTTTGGAGATGTAAGTTTTTACCAAAAATGAACATTTTCACACCTAATTTGCATATCACTAATGGTATTGTTGTATGCTTACTATTTCTTCGTCCATACATCCCTAGATGCATGCCCATTAAATTTCAGTCCAATCTGTTCCGTGGTTTTGGAATTGTAGATTTTTTACCAAAAAGACACATTTTTAGCCATAATTTGCATATCACTGATGGGACCATCATACCATGAACAACTCTTAGTATTAACCCCCTGAAGAATGTTCCACCCAAATTTCAGTCATAATATGATGAGTAGTTTTGGAATTATACATTTTTGACCAAAAAGACACATTTTTAGCCCTATTTTGCATATTATTGGGGAAATCTCATCATGTCATAAATAAATCCCAATACCCTCACCCCTAAGAATGTTCCCACCAAATGTCATGCCAATCTACCCAGTAGTTTTGGAGTTAAGCTTTTTTTAAAACCAAAAATCACATTTTTTGACCCAAAATCTCCATCTCTGATGTAATCATTTTCAAAAGAAAATCACGTGCATATATGCACCCCATAGTGTGTTGTCCTTGTGCCAAGTTTGAGAGAAATCGGTTCAGTTATGTCTGAGAAATGACTCTGGATGCACGGACACACCGAGCCCAATCTATAAATCCCCGTCCCGGATTATGTCCGACAGGAACTAATAATAACTGCACTGCTTTGTCATCGAGCCATAATGCTAACAAACCTTCTGAAGGCTATTGTGCACAAAGTCAAGAATGTGTACCATTTTGCTTATATATTTTATTTTACATATCTGGCACTTGTTCATCCCGACATTCCATTTAGGGTTTTTTTGTGCCCCCCCCCCCCCCCCCCCCCCCCACAAAAATAAAAAATCAGAACAATTTGGTCACTAACATTTCATGAAAAGATATTCAGTAGCTGTAAATCTTGTACCCATGCAGTGGCTTGGGGAGGGGGGGGGGGTCATTTTTAACTAAAGGAAACAAGGAGAGGGTCAGGTTTTAAAAGTGGAGAATTTTGGGAGGGGTCAGTGCTTGTGACAAACCAAGGGTGATTTGCTCTGCCCCTCCTTGCAATTACTGAAGGCTCCCACAGTTTCAATCTCTACATTATAACATGACACTGCATAATGATCCCTAACTTGACATGTATTGTCATGGGGGTGGGGTAGGGGTAGGAAGGGGATCCTTATTACATATGATGACTTTAAACACCACTGCATGAAGATAATACAAAATAATAATAATTTATTTACCTCTCCAAATCCCAATCATTCAAATAAAATATTAGTAAAAACACTTTAATACAGAGAAAAGTGCAGGATGTATACAAGGGCAACTGATGGACAATGTATTCAATAGTATGTCAGAGACTGTTCCTTTCCATGGAAGTTCAATAATTTACTAAAATGAGAAAAGTCCTTTCATACTATTTAACATAGTGTACATCTTGTACATCATCTTAAATGTTGGTGGTCATCTGTAGCACATGTGTGGCGGTGGGTCCCTCAGATGTGCAACAGACGAAATGGGAAATGGTTTATAACACTGACAGAAACTTTGAATGCTGAAGGACACCTCATTGCAGACTGGAGAGGGAACAATTCAACTTGTTTGTAAACACTCGAACATTGCGAAAACTCACACATGCGCATTAGACGACCGCCAACCTTTAACATACATTTAATACAAATTTATGTAAACAGTATACTTCTGAATCTGGTTATACAGATATGTAAACTCTGAAGTAATGCTCACATGTAAGTACATATGGCAGAAACACACCTCCTATGCTCCCATATTTTTTGGTTCTTTCATTAATTTAAAAAGTTTACAGTTGTCTCACCTTTAAAACTGTTGATAAAGCGTATCTCAAACCGGCCTTCCTTAGGTATATCAATACCTTCTGTAACACATTTCTTTGCTACTTCTCTGGGAGAGATTGCAGGAGACCCTCTCCTCTGCCTTGTCTGTGAATTATTTTTAAAAGTACATGAATTACACTGTGAAATTAAGATATTTGAAAAACATAACAGAGTATCCCATTTTTGTCTGACTGGTGCTGCATTTAGTCACATACTTATATAATTTGTGCAGAATGAGATTGTACACACATCACATACATTTATTTAGGTATCTATCTGACCTTTTTTCCACACACTATGGGGACCAAAAGGGTGGAGACAAAGTTACAGTTGATTATCCCCCTTAAACCGTTAGACATGAACCAGAATGGAAATTCTTGTCATATAGCTGATATGAGTTGGGAAAACAGTTGATTGTGTATCGACCAGTCACTTATACACAACAATGTATCTAATACATAGGTTGTGTTTACAAGCTTGATACTTGAGCCTAATGTACACCAAGGTGTACTATAAAAATACCAATGATTTACAGGACAACAAAGAGAAAATAATCATATACTGTATTCCTTTTGTTACTACACACAAATTATACACAGAATTAACTTTAATTCATGAATGTTTTTCGCAAATGTACGTGTAAGACTCTTCATTAGTAAATAACATTTCTTTCATTCCAGTCTAAAATAAAGTTGATATATGTCCAAATAATACAAATTAACAAGAACTTTGTTGGAAAAATTTTGGCAGGAAAGTTGTTGCAAATTGTAAATGTTTCACAATCACTAAGAGAAAACTACTTACCATTATAAATGACTTGACAGACATTTCTGCTCTGGTACTAGTGACAGATCATGGAAAAGAGAGAGGAAATCATTCATATCAATAATCTCATCTATTAAAAGAACTCTGCAATCTAAGCTTCTATATTGACCAGCATATGTTCAATGATTGTCCAATCAAATTAAGTTTGCCTCATGAAGCTGATAGGCTTTCATTCTAAGATAGTGTTGATAGAACAGGATTTTCCATGACTGAACTGCAATGACCCCCAAGCTTTGACAACTTTTTGACTGGGAAATCAAAAGGCGGAAGCCTACTAAATGTAGAAACTTAGCAGATGACTGGCTTAAAGCAAAAATTCAAGTTTGTACTTCACTTTACCAACACTGATTTCAAAATATGCCAAAATTTTGAAAGGGTGGGACATGCTATTACCATACAGATAAATGTAAACAGATAACAGCTGACATATCAAATTGTAGTGTACATGCCATCTCAGTCTCTCAGATGTTTTTGACAGCATTCAATAAAAACAAGATTTGAGTTATGGTTGACCAAATCTAAACATTAAAACACATTGTGGCTCTGTCTGCCAATCAGGTGTATAGGAATATAAATTGTAGATGTATAGGAATCTGCATGTCTATGAAAGTCTTTTTGCACCACTATGTAGTTTGTCAAGCAATTACATCAGTTCATGTATCAAGGCATGATGCAAGTAAAACCTGGTTGATGGTCAGCCAGCATGTTGAAACCAAAATTGATACAGTATGCCAATATATGGATGCAGTCATAGTGTGTCACACTCTGTGACAGATAGAGTAAATTGCAATAGCAGTTACTTGAGTTGTGTCATCCAATATCAAACAATGTACATCTTAGACACAAAATATGAAGTGTCTTGAGACATTTCTAACACAAACTTTAACGTCGCCAAAACTTATGCACAACCTTTGAAAACAATACTGTAAGTTGTGAAATTATTGTTTTATGTCATGTGACAATATCTGATTTGAAGATTAGCCATATATAGGGATGAAATTCAAATATATTTGAGTCCGGCGCGATATTATGAACCGAGCAACATTTTTGGTGTGCGAGGGTTTAACCTTGTAACTTGCCACATATACGATATTTTGGTCAAAATCTAGCAAAGGTCAGAAAATTTGAGACTGAACTGTATGAACAAACTGACTGCAGTTGTTACACGACGCGACGGTGAACTTGAGACTGTGATCGAAACGGGACCGCGAGAGAGTTCAGACGATCGACTAGACCCCCCCCCCCCTTCACATCAGTCTCAGACGTTACGAGTACATTTTTGTAAATGAAAAGTCTGCTTCATGTAGGACGAAAAACATTGCCAAAGACAATAAAACTGAATGTTGAGATGTATAATGACAACGAGTCAGTGAATCGTGGTTTTAAAACCTTATCAAAACTTCTCCGCCATGATGTTTGTTTACACGTGACTGTGATTTATAATATTAGTTTATAAAGTTACTAACGCATTTCCACATCTCTCACTGCTCGACTCCACCACTTACATTTGTACATAAAGCATGGAAGTATAAAGTGACATGATTTCTGGTTGCATACGCCAATACCCTAAAGAAAATACTTGTCATCTTGCATTCGTACTTAATGATGAAACAACTGTGTGATGCCGAGTCCCTATCAGTGATTTCGGTGAAAACAATCTGAGATTTCGAACGTCTCAAACACTTCATTCTCCCAATTACATCCATACGCTCTTTCACATCATACCATACACAATCATACATAATATACAAAATTAATGACGCGAACATGGTAGAAACAAGTGTAGTTTTCGAGAAACTAACCGTTTGGATGTTTGTAGATGTAAATACACGTCCAACTTCCACCAACAGCAGTGGGGGAAAAATCCTCCATGTCACGGCGCCAGACACTTCAAAGAGTTTGATGACGCACTGAGATTTCACTGTCTAGATCTATGCAAATTAGATATATGGGACGGTAACCAACGGGACGTGACAGGGATAGTTCAGACGATCGATCGACTAGAAAACTTTCTTTCCCTTCACGTCAGCCTTAGAAGTTACAAGTACATGACAAATCTGCTTCATGTAGGAAGAAAAATATTGGCAAGACAATCAAGCAGAATGTCGAGATATTTACACAAGTCAGTGAATCATGATTTTAATTTAAAACCTTTTCAAAACTTCTCCGCCATGATGTGTGTATCATACATGTGACTGAATTTATAAATTAGTTTATAAAGTTACTAACGCACCCCCCCCCCCACCCTCTCACTGCTCGATCAACACATACATAAAGAATGGAAGTATAAAGTGACATGATTTCTGTTTTCATACACTAATACCCTAAAGAAAAAATTATCATCATGCATTCGTAATTAACGACGAAACAACTGTGCATGTGATGCACAGGGGCGTGTATTATTGCTTAGATTGTCGTCTTATTATTAATAAAATATGGTACGAATCCTGCTGCTACAACTGTATCAATCTGTATACTTCAAAAAATATACAGGTAGGACTATATAGTCAAAGTGTTGTTATATTTAGCCTATAGACCAGGAAAACAACAATCTAAGAAATATTACAAGCCCCTATGGACCCATATCAGTGATTTTGAGGAAAACTATCTGAGATTTCGAACTTCTCAAACCTTTATTCTCCCAACTACACCAATACGCTCTTTCACATCATACCATATATAATATACACAATTAATGAAGCGAACATGGTAGAAACATGTGTAGTTTTCGAAAAACTAACCTTTTTCTAGATTTCTTGATGTAAATCCACATCAACTGTGCAGTGGGGAAAAATACTTCAAAGAGTTTGCGCATGCGACGACGCACTAATTTGCTGTCTGTATGCAAATTAGATATGGTAACTTTGTAGCCAAAGTCGGGACGCGGTCTTCAGACGTGCGCTAAACAACAGCCAATCAGAATGTATACACTCGTCCTATGCAACATTTCATCCCAGGGTGGCGATCGACCGTGTGTATAGTCTCTGGGCAAGTTTTCTACCTGAGATACACCCGCGCAGTATGCAATCCGTAGGAAAGTGTCAATGTAGACTCCAGCTGAAACTCACAGGATCAACTATTTATGCCTAAAGAGGGCCTTATGTGGTTTATTCTTTAGTGGCTCCGGATATATGCACCACCAAGAAAAAAGGTTCCACCAACAAGTGAAAGTGTCGATATGCTGGAGCCACCTCTCATTGCGATGTCCAAACATACATACATACATAAATACATACATACATGCATACATACATACATACATACATACATACATGCATGCATACATAACTCACCACACACACACACACACACATACATACATAAATATACATACATACACATACACACATACATACATACATACATACATACATACACACACATACATCCATCCATCCATCCATCCATCCATCCATACATACATACATACATACATACATACCTGCATACATACATACATACATACATACATACATACATACATACATACATACACACACATACATCCATCCATCCATCCATCCATACATACATACATACATACATACATACCTGCATACATACATACATACATACATACATACATACATACATACATCATGTCTGTTTTAAAACAAAATTGAAGATATGAAATAAGCCTTCTGTTAGTTTATTATTAAAGTGGCCATATGGATGAGAAATTGGTATTTATTTTGGATTTTTATTTGATAAAACAGCTTCACCATGTTTTTCAACTTGAAAAAATATTGCAAAATAACATATACCAAGTCCATGTTCACATCTCAATAAACGGCAAAACATTAAACAATGTGTAAAATGTTTGTTATTGTACGTACAATAACAAACTTTTTACACTTTTTGCATCTGTTTGCAATGTATTGAGTTATGAACATGGACTTGGTATATGTTATTTCACATTATTTTTTCAAGTAGAAAAACATGGTGAAGCTGTTTTATCAAATAAAAATCCAAAATAAATACCATATTCTCATCCATATGGCCACTTTAATAAGAGATTATGAAGAAGGAAACATGTAAATTAATGATGGTTAAGTTGAGATTCAATTAAAGTAATTTTTGAAATCTTTTTTATTTTTTTTTACAGTTCCTGTCAATTCCATTTGCCCTTCTTGTCTTAATATGGGCTCCACCTTGGTGTTTCATCATCCTCATTCCAGGATATTTTGTAAACGAAATGTGGGGTGCAATAGTGATGACAGCTGTTTTAGAACAAGCACCCCCAAGTCGGCAGACAACTGCAATGGCAATCTATGTATTTACCATAAACATTATCGGCGGTAATATGACATTATTAGTACCTTCAATCAGAGCTGCATTTGGATGGGATTGGTGTTTGATTCTTTTGTGGCCAGGTTCATATGCAGTCGCAGTGGTGATGTTTATATGGACAATAAGGCTAGCTAAGAAGAGAGGCTTTGTAATACATACATATCTTGATCAGCAATCTCTTTTAGGCATGGAGGACGGAGAACTCAGTTCATTTTAATTCAACTCGGGAAGAACAATTCTTTGTATTTGTAAATAATGATTAGTACTAGTAGTCAGTTCATGTGTATTGACAGAATATGCAAATGTTTACATAGAGATATATTTGGTTGTTTTTTAGGTTGATGAATATATATGGCTTACTATTAACACAATATATAATAAACATCACATAGACTGTGCATATTTATATAAATATTCCCAAGACACAGTGACTACCTAAGTTTAAGTTGATATCACATGTATATTGAGTAGATATAGGTTAACATCATATGTATATTGACCAGCCACTAGGTCAATATAGTATACATATTGACTAACCATTAGGTCAATATCATATGCATATTGACTAGCCATTAATTCAATATCATGTACATATTGACTAGCCACAAGGTCAATATAGTATGCATATTGACTAGCCACTAGGCCAATATCAATTGTCATATGCATATTGACTAGCCATTAGGTCAATGCATATTGATTAGCTATATTATTAGGTCAATGTATGCATACTAGTATTGACTCTATAAGTCAATATTATTTGCATATTGACTGCAAGTCAATATTAGCTATTAGGTTAATACTGTATATACATTTACATTTCATAAAGTCAACATGATTCATTCTCAGGCGTGTTTTTTTGTTTTTGGTTTTGTGTGTGGTTTTTTTGGTGTTTGTCCAGCCCATGCAGGTTGAAGATCCAGGGTGAAACACAAAAATAACCCTCCCTACTTCATATATTAATTATAAGGCCAAAAAATTAACATAACTAACTATTAAAATGTTGTATACATATCAATTTGGCAGTAGGACAATATATACATTATTGACCAACTATTGTTTTTAATTATAAGTGCTTCCATTCCCTAACACCAAGCTATTAATCCCATATTACATGATTTCTTTACACATTCCAAGTCATAATTTGAGTTCTGAAAATTTAGTGTAGCCAGCCACACTTATTCAACCTCCCTCTCAAAATCAGTCATTCGCCAAGTATAACAATTTATGTTACTTTTTAAAATTGTTCTTTTAAACATTTTCCACATAGATTGTTTTTATTTTAAATATTTCATTATTGCTTTGAGCTATTTTTTTGTGTTATTTTACTGTCATGTGTACATACTTTTTAATAAGCATCTTGTATATAACATGTTTAACCTTAGAAACTGACTGCTGTATAAGTAAACAATTAGTACTATTATTATTATTATTATTGTTATTAATATTATTATTAACTTATTACTAAGTTATTATTTATTAACTCTACAATGAGATATATATTTGTTAATGCATGACAATTTTCCCCTATTAGCCGTTCAAATTAATGCTACACTAGTACAAACCTAACTTGGTGAGCCGATAAGTCAGGGTTATAATAAACATTGTTTGCATCTCTAAAGCTGTTTGTAATGTCACTGATAATAGGTTCAATAAAACTGATAACTGATATAACATTGAGCTTAGCTTTGCCTGATGTGATTTACTCATTGAATATAATCTTGCAAAACTACACTTTTGAATTACAGTGATCATAGAGAGAAAAAAAGTTGCACATTAGAATACACCACTTGTTCTTTATTAAAATAAAGATGGTGGGATTTTGACTTGCAAAATGAACATTAACTCAAACTTTCAGGAAATTGTTTCAGAGTTGAAATGAACGAAAGTAATACAAGTGAGCAATAGCTTATATACTAGTTGAGAACTGATTATGTGGTTCCTTCCAGGACCCCATTTTAGACAAAATCGAAAATTGTGTAAAGAGGACCCCATTTTAGACTCCTTATCTCTCTCTAAAAAAAATACAGTACCCATTTTAAAAGGTTGAAAAACCCCACCCCAAAGGTCGGCATATCCAATAAGTGGTAGTGTACACCCTTCCCCCAACCCCGGGTACGCATGGCTGTGTTATCACGGTGCATAACGACATGAATATGAATGCGAATATCTGTGTGTGAATGAATACGAATACTAAACCAATTAAACAACAGAGTAAATGTATCCCTGGCGTTGATCACATCCAGTGCTGTCTACAAAACTCAGCTGTTGTGCAACAATGTTCGTGAACCATTTCTTGAAGGTAAATGACACTGTATTAATACAGGAACACTTGTGCTCTTTATTCACAGTTTACCAGCTGTTACTGTCACGGAACTCAGTTCTGACTAGGTCAGCTTACAACTGGATCGGAGAGATTACACTAGTACTGTAGTCTGTAGCTCTGATTTCTGGAGGTATACGCGATCTCTCCATTTCCTCCTCTCTAACTCTATCTTCTTTTTATTGGATTCCTGGTAACAAGCCCTCGCCTAGCTTCTCTACAAGCGCCTATTGGCAGGTTTTAGCCCCCATACTTGAGTAATTCTGTTCTGTCATGAAAGAAATGCTCTGTTCCCAAACAACGCTGTCTTGCTGCCAAACCCCTCCAGCTATTCTGCTCAATGTGAAGTGAGCGAAGGTCGCTAGTGAGGCAAGAGGTGAGGGCGATGACCTGAATGGGTGTTCTACCCGCATATCTATCACAAGAAAGCCAGAGGTCTAGCTGCTAGACATAGACGAGACTACCTTTATACACATAGACAAAACACTGTACACGAAACATGGGGTGAACAGTCTAGACACTTGCTAAGTTCTTGCCAGAGAGGGCGATGTTCCACAAAATATTAAGGGGATGAAAAATATATTTATAAAAAAATAAAAATATTTTTAATGTCGGAGCTGAAAATTTGGGTCAGGTAATGAGAAGCAGAAGAAAATATTAAGGTCACCTTTAGGTGTCTAGTTGGGAAATATTGATCAAAGCAAAATGTTAATTGCACAATATGTGATTTTGAAATACATTTTTTTAAAGGATGCTTTTGGCGAAAAAAATGTAAACTCAAAAAACTAGTATTGGACAGATTGGAGTCATTGTTAGTGATATGATAACTCCATCAGTGATATGCAAATTAGATTTTAAAAGATACAACTTTTGGTAAAAAAAATCACCAATTCCATAACTACTTGGCTGATTGGGCTGAAATTTGTTTCTGGGGATGCTTACATGAAGGATTATTCAGAACATGCTATTCCATTAGCGATATACAAATTTGATTGAAAAATGTTAATGTACGGTCAAAAAGTTGAATCTCGAGAACTGTAAAGTGGATGCCATACACCATGCATATAAGATCACTGGTGCATTCAGTCATAACAGAATGATGCATTCAGTCAAAGGTTATACTGCCAGGCAAGCTGATAGCTAATGCTACCCTTACTGCTTAGACCACAGACAATCAAGTTTCGTTACTTGTCAGTGCTTAGACTGAACTCGATGTACTTTGAGTTTGGCATGAATATAACTGATAACACTGTGAACTTTGGCCCCAACAAATTACCAACCACAAATCACTGCAGTTTTAAGTCTTCTGTGACCAATGTACTTTGATTATTGTGCAGGTCTTTCCAAGGCAGGTACTTTCATCTAATATTGCTACAGTACCAGTTGTGAGTAGAAGAACTATAATGTTTTCATTATCTGATATTAAACCTGAGGAGTTTAAAAGTGTTGAATATACAACAAAAGACAAAGTGGCATACATCACACTAAACAGACCTCATAGACTTAATGGTAAGTTGTCTATAGTGTGTGTGTGTGTGTGTGTGTATGTGTGTGTATGTGTTTGTGTGTGTGTGCATGTGTGTATGCATGCATGTGTGTGTGTGCGTGCATGTGTGTCTGTGTCTGTCTGTCAGTGTCTCTGTGTCTGTCTATGTCTGTGTATTTATTATGGTTTTTTTTTGTCTTTGTGTTGGGGTATATTTGTATGCGTGTGTGTAGATGTGATATTAGTTGTAGCACTTCTACATGTATGCCTGTGTGTTTAGGTGTGTGTTTGTGGTGTTTATTTGTTTGTGTTTGTGTATTATATACCAACATGTATTTATTAAACAATATACTATATAGTTTTATCATGATAATGTAAACATGCTTTCAAATTGACATTTAAAGAAAGTGATCTTTACAGACCATATTCTTTTCAATTTGACACATTTTCAAACATCAATACCCCAAAAATATTTTCTCCCATTTTCTCTTTTTTAGCTCTGGATGAGTACACTCCACAGGAAATATTCCAATCAGTTCAGTTAGCTAATTCTGATGACAATATTAAAGTCATTGTATTGTCTGGAAAAGGGAGAGCATTCTCTGCTGGTTATGACTTAAAGAAGTTTGCTGAAGCTGACAGAGGAACCGGTACTAATGTGTGTAAGTACGACGTAGCATAGAGTCATATTGCATTGGGTTGATTTCAACTTAACACTCACATTTGCCCCATATGGCCCAATGGTTCATTATTCAAATGTAAACATTAAATAAGATTTCAAATTACAACAGCTCAGGATCCACTCAGTGTATCATATTTGGAGTCATGATGGCCGAAGAGTGTAATTATAGAGTGGCTGGCTTGCAGATTGCAAGTTTGAGCCTCGCCACTGCTGTTTGTTTCTGAGTGGCTAAAGTCCTTGGGCAAGATTTGAACCATGATTGTGCCCCAGTCAACCAAGCTGTATAATTGGGGACCTGGTAGGATAGAGGCTGTAATGTGAATGCTTTAATCCTATGCGCTGTTAAAGGCTGCAATGGATTGTATGCTCCCAGGAATTGGTGGAAGTATAAAGGGATTGTTGTGTCACTATTGATCCATGCCAGGGGTAATAATTGTGAGTGCCTGGAACTCTCAGGAGAACAGATGCATTATAAATACACGCAATCATCATTATTATAATGAGGCCATCATGAAGTCTTTCCCTTTGTGATTGTCTTACAACTATGCTTACATTGAATACCTCCACCCTCCTTATTGATTCATATCACCTGGTGATGCATACTGACGTTATCTGACACAGCAGTTATAAGTAAGAATTTGTCATTCATTTTCTGACTTACATTTCATAAAGTAGACGGTATTGAATATTTATATAACCTTTACATTATTGTGTCATCTTGATGATTATCAGTGAGTCAAAAGATGCCATGGGATCCCTACCAAGATTTCAAGCAAGTACATAGTGCTACCGAAGCCTATATGTCACTATGGAAGAGTTACAAACCAACTATCTGTAAAATACACGGTTTTTGTGTGGCTGGTGGCAGTGACTTGGCATTGTGTACTGATATCATTATCATGGCAGAAGATGCAAAGATTGGATATCCACCAATAAGGTAGGTTGTACTAAATCTTATGAATTGGATATCCACCAATAAGGTAGGTTGTACTAAATCTTATGAATTGGATATCCACCAATAAGGTAGGTTGTACTAAATCTCATGGATTGGATATCTTCCAATAAGGTAGGTTGTACTATCTCATGGATTGGATATCTTCCAATAAGGTAGGTTGTACTATCTCATGGATTGGATATCTTCCAATAAGGTAGGTTGTACTATCTCATGGATTGGATATCCACCAATAAGGTAGGTTGTACTATCTCATGGATTGGATATCCACCAATAAGGTAGGTTGTACTATTTCATGGATTGGATATCCTCCAATAAGGTAGGTTGTACTATCTCATGGATTGGATATCCTCCAATAAGGTAGGTTGTACTATCTCATGGATTGGATATCCTCCAATAAGGTAGGTTGTACTATCTCATGGATATCCTCTAATAAGGTAGGTTGTACTATCTCATGGATATCCTCCAATGAGGTAGGTTGTACTAAATCTCATGAATTGGATATCCTCCAATAAGGTAGGTTGTACTATCTTATGGATTGGATATCCTCCAATAAGGTAGGTTGCACTATCTTATGGATTGGATATCCTCCAATAAGGTAGGTTGCACTATCTTATGGATTGGATATCCTCCAATAAGGTAGGTTGTACTATCTTATGGATTGGATATCCTCCAATAAGGTAGGTTGTACTATCTTATGGATTGGATATCCTCCAATAAGGTAGGTTGCACTATCTTATGGATTGGATATCAACCAATAAGGTAGGTTGTACTATCTTAAGGATTGGATATCCTCCAATAAGGTAGGTTGCACTATCTTATGGATTGGATATCCTCCAATAAGGTAGGTTGCACTATCTTATGGATTGGATATCCTCCAATAAGGTAGGTTGCACTATCTTATGGATTGGATATCAACCAATAAGGTAGGTTGTACTATCTTAAGGATTGGATATCCTCCAATAAGGTAGGTTGCACTATCTTATGGATTGGATATCCTCCAATAAGGTAGGTTGTACTATCTCATGGATATCCTCCAATGAGGTAGGTTGTACTAAATCTCATGGATTGGATATCCTCCAATAAGGTAGGTTGTACTATCTTAAGGATTGGATATCCTCCAATAAGGTAGGTTGCACTATCTTATGGATTGGATATCCTCCAATAAGGTAGGTTGTACTATATCTCATGGATTGGATATCCTCCAATAAGGTAGGTTGTACTATCTCATGGATTGGATATCCTCCAATAAGGTGGGTTGTACTATCTCATGGATATCCTCCAATAAGGTAGGTTGTACTATCTCATGGATTGGATATCCACCAATAAGGTAGGTTGTACTAAATCTCATGGATTGGATATCCTCCAATAAGGTAGGTTGTACTATCTCATGGATTGGATATCCACCAATAAGGTAGGTTGTACTATCTTATGAATTGGATATCCTCCAATAAGGTAGGTTGTACTAAATCTCATGGATTGGATATCCTCCAATAAGGTAGGTTGTACTATATCTCATGGATTGGATATCCTCCAATAAGGTAGGTTGTACTACCGGGGGTATATCTCATGGATTGGATATCCTCCAATAAGGTAGGTTGTACTATATCTCATGGATTGGATATCCTCCAATAAGGTAGGTTGTACTATCTCATGGATTGGATATCCACCAATAAGGTAGGTTGTACTATATCTCATGGATTGGATATCCTCCAATAAGGTAGGTTGTACTATATCTCATGAATTGGATATCCTCCAATAAGGTAGGTTGTACTATATCTCATGGATTGGATATCCTCCAATAAGGTAGATTGTACTATCTCATGGATTGGATATCCACCAATAAGGTAGGTTGTACTATCTCATGGATTGGATATCCACCAATAAGGTAGGTTGTACTAAATCTCATGAATTGGATATCCTCCAATAAGGTAGGTTGTACTAAATCTCATGAATTGGATATCCTCCAATAAGGTAGGTTGTACTATCTCATAGATTGGATATCCTCCAATAAGGTAGGTTGTACTATCTCATGGATTGGATATCCTCCAATAAGGTAGGTTGTACTATCTCATAGATTGGATGTCCACCAATAAGGTAGGTTGTACTATCTCATGGATTGGATATCCTCCAATAAGGTAGGTTGTACTATCTCATGGATATCCTCCAATAAGGTAGGTTGGTAGGTTCTCATCCTGTCGCTGTCCCTTCTTTAGCTGACTGATGAACAAATGACAAGTGGTTGCCATGGTGACAAGTGATAGAATTGCATTGTCATGTGATGATGTCAATTGTCCAGGATAAGTGAAACTGTTGCCATGCGAAACAACAGCAAGTCCAGTCGGATAGATTATAATTACTTTGTTATACCTGGATGATTGAGGCGTATGTCTTGCAATTATTTTATCTTCACAGGGTGTGGGGTTGTCCACACAGTGCAATGTGGGCGTACAGAATGGGAGCAGAAAAAGCGAAAAGAATGTTACTCACTGGTGACTTAATTGATGGAATTGAAGCTGCTAAACTTGGTTTGGTTCTTAAGGTATTGTTTTTTTAAAAGTACAGAATCAAAACTTGGTTTGGTAATTTTTTTTAGAAGTACAGACTAAATGTAGAATATACTGTCTGTCACAATGTTAACCATCAAAACGACAAAATTAAAATATAATATAAAAATAAATACACATGTATGATAACTTTTCAGAAAGTTGGCAAATTGAGTATCAAAATTTTTATATATGCACGAATTATGATTTGATTTTGACAAACTATAGAGATTTCCTTGTGACCATCAGTATGTTGTGTCATAAAAATAACAGATAAAAATGATTTTGTGGGTCAAATAGATGTAAAATTAATTTTTTTGTGTGTGTGTGAGATGTTATATGGGGATTTTCTGGATGCCAACTGTGGTTTCTAACCACAGTCTGGTCAAAGTCCCTCGATCAGGACAGAAAGTTGATCGTCCAATCAGTGAACCCCAGCTGCTATAGTGACGTAAACAGTGTATAAGTAGCATCCTTAGCTGACAAGTATAGCATGATATTTGGACATTACATAACTGCTCCAATACAAACACTAACTTTATGAGAGACTGTGTTATTGGATTAAAAAAGACATGATGTTAATGAATGTGTGGGTGCTTTAATTTTAAATTGCATTTCAGGACTTCTAGAGCAACGACTTTGACTAGACTGTGATTGACGGTAAAGATACTGTATAGGAACTAGACTATATATAGGGATCAGAGAACAATAAATTTCATTAGGTCACAAAATATTGCTTTGTGTCAGGGATGAAAAACACAGACCCACTACAGTATCCTGCCGGGTTTTTTCTTATGATTACTGATATTTACCTTTGGAATAAAAATAAGGGTTCCCTATTCTGAAAGACAAAATATTTTGTTGTGGTTCAAAACGATGAAAAATTGGTTTTCATGTGAGTCTCCAGATATTAAGGGATTTAGGAGCACCATTAATTTTGATGAGTCACAAGAAATTGTTGTACATCACTGGTGTCAAATTGCTTACACGGCACCCTAGTCACTGCATAAAACTTGGAATAGGGGAGCATTGTAGTCAAATTTTGGTGTGTTACATGATATTCATGTGCATCAGATTAGCTCTGAGGGCACCCAGGGGGACCTTAATTCACAAACTATGACTATTTCTTACTTGTTTTCACAGGCTGTCCCAGCTGATCAGTTAGATGCCGAAGTCAATAAATTGGTGCAAAGAATGGTCAATGTTCCAAGTAATCAACTTTTCTTCCAAAAACAAGTCATAAATCAGGCAGTAGAACACATGGGTTTGTCGTCAAGCCAACGTTTGGCGTCAATATTTGATGGCATGACGCGACATTCACCTGAAGGTATAAAGTTCCAGCAAAGGGCTGCTGATATTGGATTTAAACAAGCAGTCAAGGAAAGAGATTCAGGGGTGAGTGTTTTTAATTAAATGTTCTTTGATTAATTGGTACATTTCTTGGACTTGTAGAGTATTCTCGTAAGTAATAGCAAATAGTCTCCATTCTCGCATAAATAGTAGTGTGTGTATTATCAGTGCTGCCAAGCGTAATGGCTCAGTTATTAAAGTGGTCATATGGATTAAAATTGGGGTATTCATTTTTGAATTGTAATTGATAAGACAACTTTAGTATATTTTTCTACTTGAAACACAATGCGAAATAACATAATATAACATAATATACCAAGTCCTTGTTTTGTAACTCAATAAATTGTAAAAAGATACAAAAATTGTAAAAGGTTTATTATTGCACGTAGAATAACAAACATTTTACTCATTTTAAAAAAATGTTTTGCGATTTATAGAGTTACTTGAAATGTATATGTATATGTTATTTCACATTGTTTTTTTCAAGTAGAAAAACCTAAAGTTATGTTATCAATGAAAAATCTATAAAAAAACTCCAAAAAAAAAAATTCTCATCCATATATAGAGTAAGCCACTTGAATCATTTCGTGTACCTGGTGTTCAGTGGTGTATGCTTTTAAAAACACCTACATCAATGCTACTCTTCAGGAAGTCAGGATGTTTTCAGACTTAAATTTAATTCAACATGTTTTGCCAAAGTTTGAGAGGCAGATACATTGCAAATGGGGATTAGGGTATTTGAAAATGTATTATTCTGTCATGTACATTTGTGAATTAAAATTTTTTCCCCAAAATTTGGTGGAAAGTAAGAAATACATACATATTTTCAGAGAAGCGCCACAACAGCTAGTTCGCATCAAAACCATGAAAATTCCTTCAGTGTCACATAAATCATCTTCAATGTGAAATTATTTTAAAGTGTATGAACCCTTGAACTATATATTAGTTGTTTGAAAGTTCAGTTCATTTTAGTTATGTTTCTCTTTCTTTCTTATTCCAGGATGAAACCCTGTGGTCTGACCTCAATCCAAAGCTGTAACAGATACTATTGAAATATAGAACGTATTAACCTGCCATCTTGAATGATGCATTATGGGATACTGTTGAAATATAGAACTTATTAATCTGACATCTTGAATGATGCATTATGGGATGTGTATCGTTCTATCGATAAACATGAGTAAATCACAATTAATCAATCTGCTACTTTCTGACTATAATTAGTCATATTTGCCTAGGACCTTGCAGGAGGAGGCTACCATTTGGATCAGCCCTGGTTCAGTATTGCCATGACTACAGTTAATCCCACAATCCTTTGCATCTCAGTGAGCATACTTTGTTTAGACAGCAAGCTAATTATTTATTCGGGATGTGCCGTAGGTACAGCTAAAATGATGTAGGCTTAGTGTTTCACTCATAGGACATTATGTTTTTGACACAGAGCTAGACATATTTCAACTCTAGAATAACAATAACAGAGACACAATAAACACAGCAGGATCCATTACCCAATCACATTGAACACTAATAAGCATTGCTATTCTTTTACAGAGCAGTAGAAACAGGCTTTTATTAAATGAAAACATTACACATGGACTTGATGATTTTAATGATTGCATGCAGTCTGTTGTTTATAATCAACATATCAATTTAACTACATTTTGTACTTCTACATCCCCACTGTGTGCAGCGCCTATGTAATTGTTTCTCTTGCATTAGAAGTTGTCTGAAGGTGTGGGAAAAATATCATGTTACATGAGTAAAACACCAAACCAACATCATTTTAGCTGTAAGGGCTGGAAGCCATCAAAACAACCAGCTGCTCCATAATCTTTTGCTGGCTACTTCTTCAGGAACGTGTGTAAAAAAATTCTTTGTTTCAACCAGTATATCTCAATTGGTTAGCAAATTTACAACTGCCGACATCAGACCGTGGACAAACGGAACCTCTTAAAAACAGGGAAAGTAAACAAATGAACTGGATTAATAATAATACTTGGCACAGCAGAGACTTGAAGTTGTATTATGCACCATTGTTTGAATTGAATACAGTAGTGTTATGGCCTCTTTATGTTTACATAAAATAACAGGGAAACTGGAAATTTTGTTTGTGCACATGAACTACCATGCAAAGTAGCAATTAAACTGTTCTTATCAAATGATGAATTCTAATACAAGTCTCTACTGTTCCAACCTGCTGTGCCAAGCGTTATTAATCCAATTCAATTGTTTACTTTCCTTGTTTCCTTTTCCTTGTTTGTAACAGGATCTGTTCGTCCACGGTCTGATGTCGATAGTTGTATAAGTCTCATCCGTAGATATTATCAAATACTTTTTCACTTTTGACCAGCAACCTTTAAAATAAGTTACATCCCTGAACTTATTAATGAGACCATGCAATTTCCATCATAAGAGGCCACAAAGTTGAGTAACTTACACCAAAACCAGATAGCAGCTGTATTTCTGTTAAAGAAAATTCTTCCAATGAAAGTATTTACAATGAAGCCACTGTTATGAGCTTGATATCAGATTTACTTTTGGGGGTCTACCAGATGAACACAATGCAAATATTAGGACCAGTAAAATGGTATTTTTTAGAGAATACTTTTGTCAAGTTTTGATAACAGCGCCACATTTCGGGCAAATCTTATAGTCTTGACTGTCAAGTATTATAGAGGAATGTGAATAAAATATATTATTTTATAATAATATGATTTCAGCTTTTAGTGATCATTTTTCAAAATTATGAAGTATAAAGATAATTTTATGCATGAATATGAATCTGAAATTTGTCACGTTTGATGTGTGTTTGTTGGTTTGATGGTAATCTTGATAGTTTAGGAGCAAGAAATGAAAAAAAAAGTGATTCATCATGCAGTATCACTATTGAATATTTTATACACAGGAACATAAAAGACCATGGATGCATTACCATACCCCAGGAACCATACTAACATTAAAGTAGGGAGCTGTGAACAAAATGCAAAGATTGAAAACAAAAGTATGCTTAAAATTGAACTCAACACTAGGGGGCGATAAACGACATCGCGTGCATCATCTGCGATAGACAGGCGGCAGCAGACGACAAGCAACTCTTGATCTCTGGTGGTTTACAATATTGTGTGTGTTACACTGTTACAGTATAATGTTTAAACTCTCCAAGGTAAACTGATAATGTTATATAGCTTAGGAACCTGATAATACCTGCACAGTTAATATTGCCGCCGTTTTGCTTTTACCTCCCAGATGACGAGTGGAGTGCAGTGTGACCTAGTTTTGCATGACTCTAACCCTACGCTGAACTCTGCCAACCCCATAACACATGTCGTATGTCGATCAATATAGGGCTTTAAATTTGTTGTCTAGTGCTATCCCATAGGGCCTAAGTCTAAGGGATAGCACTAGACAACAGATTTAAAGTGAGGGATTGACATGATTCGATATTTGGTATCCAGATCACAGTCGCTTGTAAACTGTTATTCCTTTCCTAAATGGTTTTATTCTTGTCTATGCATGACGGTCCTAATACAGAACAATGACGTTATTATAGGGATTGGCGATATTCTTATAAAATCGGTAGCGATGTCATACCCCCCCCCCCTACATACATACAACGCTGTAGGGGTGTATGACATCGCTACCGATTTTATAAGAATATCGCCAATCCCTATAATAACGTCATTGTTCTGTATTAGGACCGTCATAGACAAGAATAAAACCATTTAGGAAATTTAAGGAATAACACTTTACAAGCGACTGTGATCCAGATCAGCTGTTGACATGCGCCAGTTACAGGCACTCGAATCAATCTGTATGATTTGGGGGGGGGGGGGGGAAACTCTTATTCACTCTTCATTTTTTAAAATCATACACATTGATTCGAGTGCCTTTGACACCAGTGACACACCAAGGTGACCTGTTACCTCGAACAGTTAATTTTTAATTGTATCAATCTCGCTGTACTATATAGTATTAGATTGATATAGTCCATGAATGGTGTGTAAACAGAGCTTTATGCAGTAAAATCAACATTTAAGAAACGAATATATACTTCTTTGGTGGGTACATGTTTGGTGGGTGTATGTTAACACACAGCTATGATGACAATAATGATTTTACATGACTGTGGCAGTGCTGTAGTATTTGCTTCCAGGGATTTCCCTAGTTTTCCAAATGCATATACTCTACTCACATGGAATATTCTGGTCAGTTTATATATTGATATACTATCTATCAAGGGTACACATTCTTGTGCCATAGTTATCTTGTTATTTTTTCATTGTAAAAAAAGGCACCTTAACTTAACTTGAAGGATCAGGTGTCATGCAGGTATGGTGTGTGTGTGTGTGTGTGTGTGTGTGTGTGTGTGTGCATGCATATCTGTGTTAGGGGATGTTACTCCTGGGATAATACACGTCGTCGAATATTTAGGTGGTATATTTTTCAGACAAATTTAAAAAATCAACACAAATTTGCCTAGCAACTGAAACCATGCCCTTATCAACAGCAAGCCAAGTGTCTTTTACAAATATATAACAACAGGGATAGGTATAATATGTAGTGAATAAACACTCCAAAATTAAATACCCATTGTCGATGTAAGAATAAAGGATTGTTGTTCAAAAAATGTTTAAAATTGTGACTTCTGCATGGTCAAAACTTTCAAATTGAGCTTTTTTTCAGAGAAATAATCCATTGCAGCCAGAGTTATGGTATTTATATATTTATTGTAGGTCCTGTTCAAACAGTTACTTTCATCTAATATTGCTACAGTACCAGTTGTGAGTAGAAGAACTATAATGTTTTCATTATCTGATATTAAACCTGAGGAGTTTAAAAGTGTTGAATATACAACAAAAGACAAAGTGGCATACATCACACTAAACAGACCTCATAGACTTAATGGTAAGTTGTCTATAGTGTGTGTGTGTGTGTGTGTGTGTGTGTGTGTTTCTATGTGTTTCTGTCTGTCTGTCTGCTGTTTGTGTTTATGTGTTCTGCAAGTCAGAGTTTGAGACCAAGCCAGTGTGCCCAGGTCAAAGCCAAATCTTTTGGCACTGCGTTGCATACTTTAGAAGCTACAGACATCTAGAAATATCAACTGCCAAAAATCTGATTCCACTTTAGCAAAGACACAAAAGTATATACACTTCAAAACATCTTGCATTTTCACACGGCAGAGAATATTTTTCTGCTGAAACAATGGAAAATAATGTGTAACCTCTCTGCAGAGTGTCATGGCAGTGCTGTGAAGAGGCCTGTGGTTTTACTAACAATGAATATCATACATTTGAGATTGTTGCAACCCCCACTTTGTTAAAGTTTAGAACTATATCATTTATCAATTTTTTATTGTTTTTATTTCAGCCATAGATGAACATACACCAAAAGAATTATACCAATCTGTCTTATTAGCCAATGATGATGATTCTGTCAAAGTCATTGTCTTGTCTGGGAGTGGTAGAGCTTTCAGTTCAGGTTATGATTTGAAAAAATATGCTGAAAGTGACAGAGGGGTTACATGTGAGTTCTGTCTTTTTAATTTATCATTAATCCAAAATAAACCTCTGAGATTAATTAATCCTCTTTCTCCCAACATGTTTTTAGTTGTGTACAAACAAATACCTAAGGAGAAAGATCTAAGGTTTATTTATGAATGCAGAAGTTTTTTGTCAATTCAGATGAAAGTCTGTTTATTCTCTTCCAAATCACTGGGTATGAATGATAGATCATGTAGAACTGCTACCATTGAATGGTTACACTAGATTAGATAATCCTGTAATGGTAAGTCAGTGTTTCCCCTGTATGGTAAAGTAGAAAACAACTTAGAACTGTGTTTCCATACAGTGTTAACAGAAAAGCTAGGAACAAATTTGGGGGGAAAAACTCTAGTGCTCAAGTCACATTATAATCTGTTTTCTTCATCTCTCCATATGTTTTGCAGTCAGTCAAAAGATGCCATAAAAAAGAGGGAACGGTGTGGTAAAAATAACTCCAACGTTTGAATTACATTAAAACAATTTTGTCATATCTCTCTATACATTTTGCAGGTAGTCAAAAGATGCCATGGGACCCATACATTGATTATAAATTTATGGGTGCATGTACTGAAGCTTTCATGTCACTATGGAAGAGTTATAAACCAACGATATGTAAGGTGCGTGGATTTGCTGTCGCTGGTGGTAGTGATATAGCATTGTGTTGTGATATGGTCATCATGGAAGAAAATGCCAGGATTGGATATCCTCCATCTAGGTAAGTTTTAATTAATCGCAGACCATATTGTTGGTAGATAACAGATTATGTATGTATCTACCGGACTTTACTTCATTAATGTATTGATGTATGCACCTACAATGTCATGATGGCCAAATAGTTTATAAGATGGCTGACTTGGAATCTTTAGATTGTAGATTCTGTCAAAACACACTATCTTTCTTTGGTTATCTTTTACAATATTTGGACTTGTTAATTTCAGAGTTTGGGGTTGTCCAACTTCTGCTATGTGGGTGTACAGAGTAGGAGCTGAGCAAGCTAAACGTTTACTGTTTACTGGTGATCTGATAGACGGAAAAGAAGCTGCAAGAATTGGTCTCGTACTCAAGGTTAGTATAATTTTATGGTTGTATAATACAGTAATTATTAAAGCCCCAGTAGGATTACCCGAGTCAACGATATTTTTCATTAATTTTTTTCTTACTTTCAACTTTAATACCTCTTTGTGTTGATTTACTTACTGAAAGATCACCCATCATCATAATTTCGTAAACCATAGTCTCTGTTATGGCACCGTCCAAGACACACCGCCAAGAAGTTATTTCGTTATTTCACAGTGTCACAGAAAAAACAAACAAACTCTGGTTTGTGAGAATAAGATCACCTTGTGTTACATTGTTACATCATTTGGCCATTCTGACTCAGTGTTAGGCACTCCAAGGCCTATGATGACAGATCTAAATAGTTCCAGGTCATAGGGGCATGTAGTATTTCTAAGATTTGTTTTCCTTGTCTACAGGCTAGATATAACAACGTTTTGACTCAAATGTTTTTACTCTACTTTTATGGAAATAACACAAAGCTGGACACTGCACTAGAATAAATATAACTCCTCTGTATTGAAGTAACATTTTCATCATTGTGCAGTATTTAAAGTAGAGGTCATAGCCACCCCCCCCCCCCCTACTTAGCCAATCAGAAGACAGCTATCAATGGTATGTCACCATGTAATGCATATTTGCATGTATTTGGATGGGTCTTGCATTTACTAATATTAGTGTTAAGTTATAGTTTGGTCCAGGTGTTGACTGATCTGTTGATGTAGTATTTTCTAATGTCCCTTTTGGCATGTAGATTGTAGATGTAGATGTTGTGTTGGTGAAACCTCGTGTCATTTGTGTTGAATTTGATAAAGTCTGTGATCTAAGTGTTGTATTTCATGAGATGAGACAATTTAGTAAATTTCAATGATGTCCCTTCATAGACTACCATATCTCATTCTCAGTGCTGGTAAATGTAGTTTTTCTCCAGATGTTCTTTCAGTTACTATGAGACATAGAAACAATACGGTTACCCAAAATGCATGAACCCTATAAAAGTAATTTAAATTGTATAGAAATGAATGTGACTATAAATTAAAGCACTTTCAAATGGCTTCATTTTGTTTTCCAGGCAGTACCAGAGAACCAGTTAGATGAGGAAGTCAATAAGTTGGCAAAACGAATGGTTAATGTACCTACCAACCAACTATTCTTTCAAAAACAAGTCATCAATCAGGTATGTAATCAACGAAGCAATAAGTGATAAATATTTTAAAGACAATATAACTTATCTTAAAGTGGTCGTATGGATAAGGATTGGGCATTTATTTTGGATTTTGGATTTATAAATTTGTTTTACAATGCCTTCCTACTAGAAAAATCAATGTGAAACAACATAGATGAAGTCTGTGTTTGTAAGTTAATACATTGCTAAAATATGTGTGTGTCACACTGTACAAACTTTGTGTTATTGTACGTACAATAACAAACATTTTACTTCTTTTTTATTTTTTTATTTTTTAGCTTTTTGCAATGTATTGAGTTACATACACACTTCATCTATGTTGTTTCACATTGATTTTTCAAGTGAGAAGCCATGGTAAAAAAAAATTCATAAATTAAAAGTACAAAATGAATGCCCAATCCCCATCCATATGGCCACTTTAATACTTATAATTGTGATTTAAATATTTGAATATTTGACCGTTTTACCAAAATATCAATTCTGAATTTAGAAAAGGAAAGGTGGTCGTATGAAATTTGATATTTTATAGTATTGTCTTATTTAAAAAAAAAAAAAAAAATGTTGTACATTTTTGTTGAACAGAGACACATAAACAAAGATTTGAATCTGCTTTGAAATTCATACCCATGTGGCCGTGTGGCCAAGCTTGTAATCTGTCTCTTTAAAGACAGTTCCAATATAACTTTCAGGGGTGTATTGTTTTGAAAGGGCTGCAAGCTATATAGTATATTACATATGTACTAGAGATTACTTACAGTTGCACACCCATACTAGTGGTATCTGCACTGCAGTTCATTGATTCCCAAGATATTATTACATGCATGCATGCAAATAAGGGTGTACTTGTTTGTTGTACACAAAGTGCACAATCACACCGTATCATTTTATGGAAATTTGCTGTTTCAGATAAACATATGTAATAATAACAGAACCCCATTCCATGTGAGTTCCAGTGTGGGTACTCGGGGGATTTGCACTCGTGCTTGCAGTGTTTCCTGCTGCACTTTCACTCTCTATGTTTGTGAATTATGGGCGTGGAGAACAAGTACTCGTACAAATATCCCGAGTACGCCACACTTGCACTCACGCATCATAGGGTTCTGTTATATTACTGATACTCCGTGATAACATACTGCACCACATTTGTTATGAGGATGTCACATGATATATTGCAGTAACTGTAAATGTACATGTATATAGCCCACTTTACACACTTACAATAACAAGTTGATGGGCAGCATAAAGGAAATTTCATATGCCATTAACTCCTTTCATACCACTCAATTTTTAAAATGTGGTCCCATGTGTGTTGTAATCATTGTTTTGTTTAGGTATCCAAGTAAAACAAGTTAAAAATTTAACTCCAACCCAAGTATAGACTCACCACCATTAACCAACAAAAAAACTTATAAAACTGCAAATAAAATACCATTCACTTGTAATGTTGTAATGTAAGGTAAGAATTGATGACTTGATTTCCTGTATCACTAGGCCATAGAACACATGGGATTACCTTCTACCCAAAGACTGGCTACATTCTTTGATGGTATGACAAGACACACTCCAGAGGGGGTACAATTCCAGCAGAGAGCAGCTGAAGTTGGATTCAAGAAAGCAGTATTGGAACGGGATTCAGGGGTATGGAAATTTTTAACATCCCTCTTTGCTTAGTGTACAATACATGTCACAGATTTAGTTTGAAATTCACACTTACGAAGTCTTTCTTACAAAAAAGTTATCTTACCGCAAAAGTGGATTGATTGAACAACCAGTCTTTCATAATAACAAAATATTTACCATTGTTTTGCCATTTTTTAAACAGATTTATATCATGCCATTCCATGAGAAAGACTAATCATTTCATAAACTTTATAAATCAGAGCTTGGAGTGACTGGTAGAAAGTAATCTATGACTTAAAGGGGAAACATTATCTACTCATGAACAGCAAGATATCATTATAGTAACTGAAGTAGGCTGGGGATCATCATTTGTATTCTGTTTATATCTCAAATTTGATACTATATGATTTTGCTTACAACAAGTGGTAGTTACCTCCGTTCCACAAACCTGATGTGTTTCCACGGTTACTTCATTGCTGTAACCATTGGTTATGTTAATTAACCTGGTAAAGACAATGAAGAAAGTCATGACTAGCTCAATTATAAATTTTATGTATTTGACAATTTGAACTAGATGTAAACTGATTAATAGTGAGGCGTACACACCTTTTATCATCTTTTGTCCATTTAGCAAATGATTAACAAGAGCACGGAGAATATTAAAGTCAAGACATCAAAAAAAGATATACCTAACTCAAATATAAATGTTCCCAAAAACTTTTGAAGTCTGGTGTGTGTTGTATGTGTACTACAGTAAACTAACATATAGGTGCAAACTATGAATATTAATGAGTTAAAATATGCATATTAATTAACTTATTTGCATATTTGTATGTTTTGATTTAGGATGAAACTCTATGGTCTGGATTGGACTCAAAACTGTGAAGTCTTCCTAGATTTATTAGAAAACAGCAAATCACCACTTGGTGACAAGTTGGAAGATGTATATCAAAGCAATTTAGTGATTTACAATGCAATGAAAGTATGAAGAACTCTCATTTTAATGGACAGAAACAAATTCTTGTACTCAAAACTTTTGTACTGTTGTACCATGAAAAGAGCCGCTGACAAATTATGACTGTTCTATGACTACAAAAAGAAACTGCATGATATACAATTTTTTATTTTTCACCCACAAGCTCTATGAGCGTCTTCTGGAAGTCCAATACTACCGCGTAGTACCCACTAGACAATAGCGCAATACTAGCTCCAATGTTTGTGTTTCATCGTCGGAGTCAAAGTTCATGCTGCAAATTTGAAAGTCACAACATTAATAGCGGGTATGTCCACTATTTACGTTTTGATCACTGCAGTGCATCAGCAAATCATTGATGAAATCACATGGTTATGGAATCATTGTGAAATGTAATTCCCACACCCTTGTGGGAATTCCCTAGCTAATTCTTGAACATCTGATGGCAGATGCGACAAATGTTTGATTACATTGCATTCCGTCCCATACTACAAGCTCTATCAGTGAAAGATCATGGCAATTTGGTGGCCACGGAGGACATCAATGCGGTTTCACATTGAAAAATGGCTGAATGATGTGAGCTATGTCCAGATGACATTGTCTTGCTGGTAGATGTCACTTGGACTGTGACGTTGAAGATACGGTACCACAACAGGCTAGTCTGGATTCCAACTGCGGTCTACTACTTCCACTGGTCAAATGAGTCCTGAGATGAAATTTAAATTCATCCACAGCCACCCACACAGTCATTATTAACATCATGTCTTTGTTAATCAATCACAAAATTCTAACCAATAATACTGCCCCTCATAAAGTTAGAGTTTATTGGGGCAGTTTATGTAATGTCCAAATATGGTACATTTGTCAGCTCAGGATGCTACTTATACAGTTGTTTATGTCACTATAACAGCTGGTGGTTCACTGATTGGATGAACAACTTTTTGTGCTAATCGAGAGAGTTTGACCAGACTCTGGTTAGTCGACCACAGTTGGAATCCAGACTATAAAAGGGATGAGCATTTCATCTTGTTGACATTCAGCATTGCATTTGACTGGCTACATCCATCCATGCTTACTGATGAGACCATACAGCTTCCAAGAGTAATTTCAACTGTATATCTGTTATATTTCTGTGGTGATTTTGAAAAGATGCAAAATAATCGAAAGAGGAAATTTTTCCTGTGAAAGTATTTACAATAAAGCCAGTTATCTGCTCGAAATAAATTTCCACTTGGTGTCAATGTATTTGTGTTATTTTTAGAGAACTTTTCTGTTGATGGAAATGTCACTTTTTGGGCAAATTTTAGTCTTGGATGTATAATAGATAAATATGAATAAAATATATTGTTGTATATCAATCTGGGTTTGAGCTTATAGGAATCATGTTCCATAATCTTGAATATTGAAGAATAAAAGTAATTTTATGCATGACTATGGATGAAAATCTGAAATTAATTATTGCCCCTACTGTGTATAAAGATATTGTCATAACTCTTCAAGTATGGTTTTAGTTTTGGAAGTGTGTTGGATGGATTTGATATGGGCCTGTTTATGAAATATATGTGCTGTTGCAATGCTTCGTTAGCTGGTCGTATCTCCTTACTTTTGATATGTGGGATTGGAGGTATGGCCAGCTATAACGATAATTGATGTATCTCAACACCACAGTGAACAGGCTAATGTACTGATATGAAAGACTAGGATAGATGGGTCAAATCACTAGAATTTCATAAATATCTCATGTGGACACATTTGCTGAATATGTAAATCGGAGGATTATTAATGCTGCTGGGTGTATTACTGATTAAATAATATAATTTTGTACTTTGTGTAATGTGTGTGTGTGGGGGGGGGGGGGGGTAAATTACCGCCCGTCAGGTTTGGTTACGGTTTGTCGGTTCTTGATAGTTCAAGAGCACAGAAATGGTAACGTTAAGAATTTTGATTCGTCATGCAGTATCATCCCATTTATAAGTGGGAATGTAAAAATCATAAAAACATCCATACAGACAAAAAATGTGGTCATAGAGAGACGTGAACAAAATGGAAAGATTGAAAACAAAAGTATGGTCGGAATGAAGCTATAAACACTAGGGGAGGGGAGGGATGGGGAGGGGGGTGGATAAACGAAGCCGTCTCCATCACGATCGATCCTATAGTTGGCCCAGGTGTGTAATGCGATCATTGTTATGAATGAAATATTTTGATGGAATTATTTTGAACAATGCAAATACTATACCGTGATATATACCATACTAGCAAAGGCATCGTGTCACTGAGGGCGGTGTACGAGTTTTAAAATCTTGTCATTAGGGAGCCTTCAGTATTTACAAGGGTGGAGGGCCGGAGGAATCGGGGGGTCACATTTTACAAACCTGTTTTTGGGGGAGGGTCATATTTTGCATTACAACATTTGGGGGAGAGTCACATTTTACAATCCGCAGTTTTGTGACCAAATTGAAGATTCAATTATTGTCAATTTGTTTTGTGTGTTTTGAGATGTAAAAGTGAGATGCACACAACATTTATTTTTACGAGTACTTTGAAAATAATAATACATATATTGTAAGAAAATTGTTTAATAAAACTATGCATTTCGTTGAGTGTACCATCTCACCTTATCACTCACACTGTCCGTGAATATTGTTGTTAGATATGATGGTGATGGTAGCAGTGATGATGATGATGATGATGATGATGATGATGATGATGATGATGATGATGATTTAGTTTTGAGTGTCACAGAGAACATCGACAGCGATAGATGTACTGACTGAAGTAGTAACAGTGAGTCAGATTAGAGTGACACTGATAATGGCAATACTGAAGGTGAACGTGATGACGATGACAATGATATCAGGGAACTTTTACAAGTGACCAGAGTGTGTACAACATGGAAAGCACGTTTTAGATACTAACTAGATAGTGTATGATTATAAGAGAAAGGTCACTGGCCAGTTTGTTTTACTGTTTGTCACTTTATATGTACAAATATTGCTTTCTAATACAGAGTCAAAATCATTTAATTTGTGTGTATATATATTGATTAACGTTCAGTATATGAATACTGCGATGGAGATGGTGGAAATTTATTTTTAAATCACCGAAATTTGTAGTCCGTGTGCGATGAAAGGTAAAACTTTTAGCTGAATCGAAAGGCCAGAGTCCTGTAAATTACGTATATTGAGTGTTTATTGTCATTTAAGATTGATTTGGGTGTTTTTTGAGGCTTGAAAAGAGGGACAGAGAAAGACCTTGAGTGATTGAACCCTTGTGGTTTTTTTTTATTTTTATAGTGATGGGTACAAAAACGTATCTAGGTATACCCCCACGAGTATCTGTTTATCTGCTGGTTTATCTAATTATTCTATTTGTCCCTATACTTGTCGTTCGTTTGCTTGTTCATTTGTCATTTATTTATTTATTTATTTATTTATTTATTTATTTATTTATTTATTTATTTATTTATTTATTTATTTATTTATTTATTTATTGTTTTGTTTTGTTTTGTTTTGTTTTGTTTTGTTTTGTTTTGGTTTTGTTTTGTTTTGTTTTGTTTTGTTTTGTTTTGTTTGTCACACGGTTACTGGGTCCCTGTGTATGCAATTGTCATGGGGAGGGTCGTGTTTTACAAAATGGGACAAAGGGGAGGGTCACTTTTTACGAATGGAGAATGGAGGGAGGGTCATGTTTTTCTTAACAGACCATGTGTGATTTCCTCCGGCCCTCCCCCTTGTAAATACTGAAGGCTCCCTTACTGAAACCAGCTGGCTGACACACCAGACAAGCGACTCTGTGAATGATATAGTAAACGTTTACAACATTCTGTGGGTTACAGTATAATGTTTAAGCTCTACAAGGTAAATTAACATATAATATATATATATCACTTACGGAAATGGTCTATAGTATTCCTAAAAGATTATTCCTATAAGATCTTATAGGAATTAGGATAGTCCTAAAGGAATCTTTTAGGACAGTCCTATAGGAACGATCAGTCCTATATGAATCCTATAGGAATATTATAATTTACAGGTCTTATAGGAATCATATAAGAATATATATAGACCGTTTCCATCGGGGATAAATTTAGTAACCTGATAATACCTGAAGCTGTGTATTAATTACCGCCTTTGTAGCTTTATAGGAAGCTGTTCCGTCTCTACCCCGGATAATGAGTGTGACATAAATTTGACCCTACACCAAACGACCGGCAACCCGTCAAGCAACTTGTATGACTATGAGTGTATACAGTCTGGGCTTTATTTGTATAGCCAGCTGATGCCATGCCCCAGTAACGTGTGCACTGTAACCTGGGTTGACCTTTACCTTTCATACTTTGAACAGTTCAAAGTATTAACTACATTTAAAATACACCACAGACAAGTATCAAAGTCTCTTACTTGTCTGTGAATACACCAAGGCACTTGCTGGTCCATGCAGTCCTTCCTACCTCCACTGCCCGAGTCCATGGTTGGTCAGTGCAACACATGAATGGTGTGTTACAAACAGAGCCTTTTATGCATCAACTGAGAAATTTAAGAAACGAATATATATTTCTTGGTAGGTATTTTAACACACATTTTATATGACAGTATATTGTCAGCATTTGTGTTTCAGAGATTTTCCTGGTTTTCTGAATGTGTTTGTTCATCTGGTCAGCTAGGCATGTTCATAGTTAACCTGCCAAGGGTATAAATTCTTGCATGATATACACATCATCATGTAGTTGTCTTTATTGTTTTCAAAAATAGCAACTGAACTGAAGGGTAAGGTGTAATGCAGGTGTGTATGTGTATGTGTGTGTGTGTGTGTGTGTGTGTGTGTGTGTGTGTGTGTGTGTGTGTGTGTGTGTGTGTTATAAATATCTAATGAATTACCATTCCAAAATCAAATACTCATTACCGATATAACTTGGAGAAGGTATTTATAAAAAGATTTTTGTTGTGGTCGAATGGTTTAAATGCTAAAAAGTGCTGGATTGATTGGTCTTATTGACCAATTTACATTCTCCTGGTATGTAAATAGTGAATTCTTTGCTGTAAGGGATTCTTGATATTGTAAGAAATGGTTTAAAGTAATGACTTCCGGTCAAAACTTTCAATGCAGAGAAAAGAATCTGCTCTGTAATTAAGAGTTCTTTATGTATTTATTGTAGGTCCTGTTCAAACAGGTACTTTCATCTAATATTGCTACAGTACCAGTTGTGAGTAGAAGAACTATAATGTTTTCATTATCTGATATTAAACCTGAGGAGTTTAAAAGTGTTGAATATACAACAAAAGACAAAGTGGCATACATCACACTAAACAGACCTCATAGACTTAATGGTAAGTTGTCTATAGTGTGTGTATGTATGTATGTATGTATGTATGTATGTATGTATGTATGTATGTGTGTGTGTGTGTGTGTGTGTCTGTCTGTCTGTCTGTCTCTGTCTGTCTGCTGTCTGTGTGTGCACGTGTGTGTGCGTGCACATGTGTGTTCTGTGTGTATCATATCTATCTGTGCTATGTGTTGAGTATACAACAAAAGACAAAGTGGCATATACATCTCATTCAACAGACCTCATGTACTCGTGTTTGTTTTATTAAAATCATTTAGTTAGGATTTATTGTACTACAGGTACAGAAGCACTAAAAATATTTACCAACATGTGATTCAAAACCATTCAGGGTGTATCACTTTACAAGTATATCATCACATCTAACAAAATAGTTTCAAAAAGAGTTCCTTCTACAGCTAGTCTATAGCTTATATATAGCTGTCATTTATCAGTTTTGTCTTTTTTATTTCAGCCATAGATATTCATACACCAAAAGAATTATACCAATCTGTCTTATTAGCCAATGATGATGATTCTGTCAAAGTCATTGTCTTGTCTGGGAGTGGTAGAGCTTTCAGCTCAGGTTATGATTTGACTTATGCTGAAGTGGACAGAGGGGTTATGGGTTAGTATTATCTTCTTAATTTAGGCCTAAAAGAAAAATTTTGTGGTTCCGATTATACTCAGTTTTAAAATAGGTGGGGGGTAGGTAGATATTTTTTTTCCATGTGTGATTCTCTAGTTCAGGAAGTTATGTTTTCCATTGTTTTCCATATGGTCTCTGTGTTATTGGTTTCTTCTCATCAGGTCACTGTGCAGGCCCAGTGCAGATTGGAAGAACAGTTTTGTATTGTCTTTTTAGGTTGATGTCAGTTTCCGCATCTACTATTTCTCTTAAGACTTCACAATTTTTGCGATTTTATTAGTTTTTTTTCGCAAATGTGAAAAAAAACAGTATTATGGTGGGCAGAGAAAAACTAGGTGGGGTTGGGAAAGTGGAACCAAACAATTTTGTTTTTTGGCCTTATCATTAATCCAAAACAGAAGTGTTAATTACATTGTATTTTGTGTTTGTACTGCTGTTGGTTACATTCCTGACTGGATTCATAGTAAATCTTTAAGTGATAGATAATGAACGAGTTTGGTTGATTATGCGTTATAACACGAGGGGGCGTAGCCCCGAGTGTTTGACGCATAATCAACCAAACGAGTTCATTATCTTACTTATCACCACGGCGATAACAATAGAATTTGCATGTATTCCAAGTCTGTCAGGTGGCACTAGTGAAGAGTGGGTTATGGCTTATAATCTACGGCAATCCTGTACCCTGATTGGTGGACGGAGTGTAGCCGTGTGATAACTTGTTAGCACAACTGAAGTGATGTTCAGTTATTATAGCCCTGGTGAAGTGTGTGTGTGTGTGTGTGTGTGTGTGTGTGTGTGTGTGTGTGTGTGTGTGTGTGTGCGTGTGTGTGTGCGTGCATGTGTTCATGTGTGTGTGTGTGTGTGCGTGCGTGCGTGCATGCATGTGTGCATGTTCATGTGTGTGTGTGTGTGTGTGTGTAAATGACAAGTCAAATACAGCAAGATCAATTGGTTTGGTAATTAGTGGGGGACATTATCTTTCATGTGATACCCCTTTGCTTTCGATGGTATTCTCTCCCAATCACTGGTAGATATGAATAATAAATTATAGAGAACTAATACCATAATGTGGTGGTGTAGTATTTCCTCTGAAAAAAGTACTAGAAAACAACTAAAAAAACATAGAATATAAAAAAGAGGGAACGGTATGGTAAAAATAACTCCAACGTTTGAAAAACATTAAAACAATTTTGTCATATCTCTCTATACATTTTGCAGGCAGTCAAAAGATGCCATGGGACCCATACATAGATTATAAATTCATGGGTGCCTGTACTGAAGCTTTTATGTCACTATGGAAGAGTTATAAACCAACGATATGTAAGGTGCGTGGATTTGCTGTCGCTGGTGGTAGTGATATAGCGTTGTGTTGTGATATGGTCATCATGGAAGAAAATGCCAGGATTGGATATCCTCCATCTAGGTAAGTTTAACTAATCTCAGGTCATTGTTGGTAGATAGCAGGGTATTACACATGTATCAGAAGTTGATATCAATGCACATAGAAACTGCAGTACTGTTGCATATTTGCACTGCAGTGGAAAACCAAAACATTACATTAACCTGTTAAACAAATGAGCCCACAATTAAATATTAAAATTCCATGTACACAAAGTCATGTGAACATGTTCAGGTATCCCTATCTTAGACTAATAATATCAACTTTCAAAGTACATTTGTTAATGGGAAAACTTCTCTCTTTTAGTCCATGGATGTGTATTGAGGTAAAAGTGCAACTGCAAAAATAATTCAAATGGGTGAATTTGTATAAAAATGAAGGGTTAAAGTTTCATGTTTAATCTACATGACTGTACATATTTTGTATTTAGCTGTAAGTATTATCAAATTGAATATTATCCCCAGTAAATGCAGTTTAATGACAAAGTTTTACCTTTTTAAAAAAAAAATTTAAAAAAATTTTTTTTGGTGTTTTTTCTTGATTAACATGAAAAAATCTGTATTAAAAAAGAGATAATTTGTATTGTTTGTAACCTTTGAGGTAATTATATTTGGACTTGTTGATTTCAGAGTTTGGGGTTGTCCAACTCCTGCTATGTGGGTGTACAGAGTAGGAGCTGAGCAAGCTAAACGTTTACTGTTTACTGGTGATCTGATAGATGGGAAAGAAGCTGCAAGAATTGGGCTAGTACTCAAGGTAACTTAGGGACGATATGTCACTCAAGCTCAACAAATGAACATCATTCATTTAGGTCAAAACACCTGCCCCCTCCCTTAAACAAACGTTCATAAGTACAACATCAAATGTTTATGTATGATGTAAACTATGATGAAAACTGTAGCAGTCACACCACTACAATCAATGTAATGTAAAAACATGGTTGTAAACACAACAAAATACTACCAGAAAACCCAGCACCATATCTCACATTAGAAGTAAATTTTAATCAATTTTTCAACATCTCAGTAGTAAACACAAAAGCTGTTATCATTGAAGAAGTGAAAGTTTTCCATCAAAATTTGGTTAGAAGTGTGCGAAAATGAAGTTCAGCAATCACGTTGATGCCAGACCCCCTTCACCCTAAATGAAGGAAGTTCACTTATTGAGCTTGTGCGACATTGTGCGATCGTCCCTTAGTATCTAAATTTTATATCCTAGGATACTGTTAAAGCTACAGTAGGTGTAACTTTAAACAATATTTTTCATGAATTTCTTTTTCTTACTTTCAACTTATTTCTGTGTTGATTTACTTGACAAAGTATGAATGATCACTTATAGTGTTACGATAAGATCAAGAAACTAAGCATTACTCAAACATCACATTATATTATTTCATTTTTTTTTATAAGAAGGAAAATGTTACTGTTAAGTAATATAGAATGAATGTGAACATGTACTTACTTTTTCCATTATTTTCATAGAATGAATGTGAACATGTACATGTACTTACTTCTCTCATTATTTTCATTTTTTTCATTTCATAAGAAGGAAAATGTTATTAAGTAATATAGACTATAAAATGAATGTGAACATGTACTTACTTTTTACTTTGTTTTAATTCACTGACCAATCCATCAACTTTAACATACATTGTATTATGGTGATGAGAAATATGGAAATGGATTTGGTTACCTTCTAATTTTATTGTGAAGTTATTTAGAAACCGATAGATTATACATCAAATTGCTTCATTTTGTTTTCCAGGCAGTACCAGAGAACCAGTTAGATGAGGAAGTCAATAAGTTGGCAAAACGAATGGTTAATGTACCTACCAACCAATTATTCTTTCAAAAACAAGTCATCAATCAGGTATGTAGTCAACAAAGTAGTCAAGAGGCTATCTGTGGTTTGAATCTCAAACTGTCTCTTCACCCGGTCTAGCTCAATGAGCAATTGTGAATTGCTATTGCAAATGAGTAAACACCAATTGTTAGAGTGAGGTAAAAAGAGTGTATATGTAGTGTCCTGAGCTGACAGATATGCCATATTTGGACATTATATAACTGCCCACAATAAACACCAACTTATTACTGGATATTACTCTGTGATTGATTAACAAATACAAGAGTTAACTTATACAGTAGGGTTGTCGGTGGCCGAGTGGTTAAACCACTTGCCTCTTACCACTGCGGTCGGGGTTCGAACCCCATTTAGGGTTCGATTAAATTTACCACGCTGTAAGTGAGAAGAGTGTCATTCAGTTTGACTCTACCGAACAATGCTGGTTTCCCCTTGGTATTCCGGTTTCCTCCTGCATTAACACTGAACCCATGAGGGATGGCCCTCACTGGACTTCTTGGGTGATTTGTGTTTATATGCTTAAAGAACTATCCAGTATAAATAAAGATATTATTATTATTTTTGTGTGCACCTTGTTTGAATTAAGTTGAAATTTTATCTCAGCATCACACTGAGCTAGATATGAGAAGAGATTCAAAATCACAGATAGCCTCTAGACTGCAGACAAAACAATAAGACTAAATTTGGCAACTTAAGAGGCAATTGCATATCAGAATGATAAGTTGATTTAAATTACTCACAATTAAAAATAAAATTATAAACAAGTGGCATAACTTTGTATGTTTTATTGCATTTTAATTTTTAGTACCCTGGTAAAATGACTTAGGAACTCAGAATTTACTGCCTTATTTATTGCCCTTAACAACATGCATTGATATCAGGAAATACGATAATACTACATGTGTAAATAATCATACAAGAAAAATTTAAAAATTAAAACAGTGCAATGGAACATAGGAAAACATGTTTAATCTGATGGAGAATTGTAATTTTTTTCTTTCTTTCTCTCTTATTATTTCTTTGAAGTTATTAGTTGCTATTTTAACATGATATTTTGTATGTATTTGACTTCTATGTAAATGCTGCTCCTAATGTTTCTAGAGAGCCCCTGATATAAAAGGGATGCAAAAAATAAATAAATAAATAAAAACAGTTAAAACAGTTTGAAATTGAACATTACAAACGTTCTGGATGATTTGTCTTATATTACTAGGCTATAGAACACATGGGATTACCTTCTACCCAAAGACTGGCTACATTCTTTGATGGTATGACAAGACACACTCCAGAGGGGGTACAATTCCAGCAGAGAGCAGCTGAAGTTGGATTCAAGAAAGCAGTATTGGAACGGGATTCTGGGGTATGGAAATTTATAATTTCGGCATTTTTGCCTTCAAAGTACAATACATGTTTCACGTTTGGTTTCACACTCGAGGCTTTCTTGCAAAAAAATTATCATTTGATGAAATTGGGTTGATGGACCAAAGTCTTTATGACAAAATATGTACCTGTTGTTTTGTCATTTTTTGAAAAGGATTTATACGATGCCATTCCATGAGCAGGACTTATTGTTTCATACTTTTTTACAAATCAGTTCTTGGATTGATTGCTAAAAGCAAACTAAGATTCTATTCATGAAGAGAATTCAGTAATTATGGTAACTGATCATGATATGCATCTGTTTATACCTCAACTTTGATGCCTCATGATGTTGCTTGCAGACAATAAGTGTTAGTTATCTTTATAACAAACGTGATGCATTTCCATGGTAACTTCATTTCTCTCTCCAACATCTATGACTTCTCTAACCATTGCTTATTGTGATTAACCTGGTAACAAAGACAGCCATGACTTGCTCAAATATAAATGTTATGTAGTTAACCAGTTATAGACTGAGAAATTAATCGTTGTGTGCCCGCCTTTCATCTTTTGTGCATTTAGCAAATGATAGCAGAGCACTAACAGTAATGAACCTTTCAGGTAAAACACCTAAGAAAGCCATGGCTATCTGAAATATAAATTGTCAAAAAACGGCTTTTGATGCTTTTGAATGAACTTTTGATGTGTGTGTGTACAACATTTAATGTAAACTATGAATATTAAATTAGTTAGATCTGCATGTTAATTAACCTATTTGCATATTTTGATTTAGGATGAAACTCCATGGTCTGGATTGAACTCAAAACTGTGAAATCTTCCTAGATTCATTAGAAAACAGCAAATCACCCATTGGTGACAAGCTGGAAGATGTATATCAATGCAATTTAGTGATTTACAATGCAATGGAAGTATGAAGAACTCTCATTCCAATGGACAGAAAAAAAGTCTTGTACTCAAAACATTTGTACTGTTGTACCACGAAAAGAGCAGCTGATAATTTATGTTTTATTGTTGTATTATATATTAACAATGAATGTACTGATATGATATGATGCATGGCAAATATATTTTGAAAGATCCAATATTTGAATTTATTATTGTATACATCATGTAAATAAATAATTTCATGATTGAAATACAGTGCAAGATCTCATATTGAGGATCAGATTAGTGGCTTGGTTAGTGTTCCTATTGAAGTCATTAAGAGTTAACAAGTTTTCCATCAAGGGACAGACTCACTCACTCTTTAATTGATAATAAATTACTGTTTCTTAATCGTTCAACTCTAGCATAGTGTTTTTGAGAGGGCAGTGTTACCATTCACATTATGTCAATTCAAAGGGCTTCATATTATGTACAGTGATGTCATTGTAGTTAACATTGGTCAGCAGAGTACACAGAAATTTTTTTCTTTGGGCAAGTGGGAGAAAGATGTGCATTTTTTCCCATTTATGTGGCAATTATAGTCTACATGAATTCATGGTGTTTGTATGGACTACAGAATAAAGTTTAATCTTGTTTTGCTCAAGTTGTTGTTTTGTGAGTGCAAACAAATACATGTACCTCCCCCACCCCCAGTAGAGAGATAGTGAATCTTACTGCCAGGTGTATTCATTTTTACAGTCTTCAGTTGTGATATATAATAAACACTCCCAATCAATCCCTCCATCCCAACTCCCATGTCACGTCTCCATGTTCTCTCACTGATTCAGTCAAAAAATGTTTCAGTGCCTTTGGTCCAATATCACAAGTCAGTTCTTGGTGATTTAGGCCTTTGCATCGTGCTTGGAGACAAAATTACGGAAGGTTTAACAGTTCACTTCTATGGTGTCATTTTTTGTGATGACATAATTTTGATATATGTAGTACTGTACGAGTGTTTGCATACTTACCATGTCGTCTATGATACACAGAAACTGAAGTAATTACTTATTTTTCCCCGACCATACTTTTTTACAAAAATGCATAGTAACACAAATTTGTATAATACCAACCCAACTGCTATGTAATAATCTTTCAACTTCATGACTAAAATTAAGCTGTGATATGATCACAGATTGGGTAGTGAGAAATGGTTATGAAAGAAAACCATACATGTACCGTAGTACTGAAAACAAACTCATTGACACTCATATATTTATTTATCCAATGTCTTTATTCATTTACATCCACTGGATCCAAAATGTGATATCACTGAAAATGGAAGAACAGCCTAAGAAATGGCTTTTTATCTTTATCATGGTATGTCCAGGAATTTGTACGAGTTTGTAGACTTACTTTTGTAGAGGACAAAGGACAGTGTTGTAAGTCAATGTACCTAATATTTGTAATATTGTCTTCTAGAACTAGAATACCCAAAGACTGAAGTCGCACTTGCGTTATTTATCAACGCATCAATTGGCACCTAACAGACACAGCCCAGAGGAGGCTATAGAAATGATCAATGTGTGCAGCTGCTTGTGAACACCCTGACACCCACAGTTCAATTTCAACCAAACCTGGCACAAATGTCAGACACTCCACTAGTGTGTACATGCACTACACTTGATTTCATAGCATTGTGGCCAAATGGCTGCCAACGTCTGTGAAGAATCTATGGTATTACAAAATATCTTGTATAGATAGCCATTCTATAACTTGTAAACATTGTGTGCACAAGACAGTAATTTTGCATCACAATAACCAAGATGAATAAGTTTATTTTCCACAATTTAGCTCACTAAATACCTTCTCCACCTCCCCCTTCCCCCATAGCAAGTATTACAGCTAGTTTGCATGAAAACATATCTTACTAGCGTATCATACAGATCATTCACGATTATCAATTCTTCTCTAATGCACTAAATACACTCAACTATCAAAGGTGAATTATTTACCAAGTAAAACACAAAATATTAAACAAAATGAAGTATACTATTTCTCTAGAATTCCAGTAAATTTTAAATTTTTTAGTTTGTGCATGGCATAATCAAAGTTTTATGTAAGAGTAAACAGTTTATAAACTTGGCTTGTGCCACTTAACTTTAACCATAAACTGGTCATTTCAAGAATGTAATAATCTCATTACCATTACTTATTGCTTTAATGAGTATATATAATCATTTATTGCACTAACACCCTTCAAAGTAAGGAATAAAGTGTTACTAATTACATTACATCATATGAACACTGTGCACAATGTCCTTGTAACCAGGCCAGGAATCCATGTTACCCTGTTCTATGTTATAGCTAGCCAGGATTTCTGTGGCCAGTTCTAAAGTATAGCTAGCCTAGAAACCATATTGTCCTGGTCTGAATTGAAGCGTAGCTACTAGCTAGCTAGGGATTGATGTGATCTGTTCCAGCTATTACTGTGTTAATTAATACATCCATCTGTTCTATGATATACCAGTAGCTAGCAAGGAATCAATATCCCTGAGCCTAAAGTATAATTGATAGCCAGGAATGTATGCTGTCCTATTCTACAGTCAAGAATCTATGCTTTCCTGTACTATAATAAATCGAGCCAGGAATCTGTGCAGTTGATTCTACAGAAGAGTTTACCAGGAATCTAATATTCTATGTTGACTATTTTTCAAGTATAGATTCCATGCTATCCAGTTCTACAGCAGAGCTAATCCTAGAATCCATGCTATCCTGTTTTACACTGTAAAATGAGAAATATAGTGGCGTGAACACAGATTCAATACTTCAGAGTATGGCATATATAGAATCAACTTACATGCAGTAATACTGTTTTTGGGTAGAAAAAGTTACAACTGTTGTAACTAATACAGAACGACTCACGAGGTGTGATCGGTGGGGTAGACATTAATTTCCCAACTTTGAGAATCTTATGACAGAAAAGAGTTTTATTGGCCTTTGAATCGGCACTGAAAACTCCACAGCTTGACACTTTGCAATCTTAAGTTACACTTCAAGATTATTATAAATTTGTAAATTCAGCATACCCTGCTTTACAAAGTGCAGTATGTAAGAACGTCTTTGTCTTGTAAGATTATACTTTCCTTTATTAATTACTAGTTATATAAAACTTTGTTTTATAGATGAAAACTTCTATAGAGAAAGTCGAGAGTAGAAAACCTTATTAAATCTTGACAGTAAATATAGGAAAGTTTCTATTCTACGAGTTTTTGTCCTAATTCAAGGCAAGAAGAGTAGAACAATGGTTGTATGTTGACAATGTTACAAAGTAGGTTAGGGGGTTTAATCCTATTCCTATCCATAGCCTAAACCCCCTAGCTTTCTTATAAATATGAATCTTTTGTAAAGTCAATCCACTCTCCTACATTCTGAATAATACAAATCAGGTGTATGCTAGGGGGTCTTGCCAAATCCTATTCCTAACTCTAACTCCCTAGCTTTGACATAATTATGTATATTTTGTACACAATCCACTGTTCTACATTATGAACAATACAAATAAGGTGTATACTAAGGGGTTCACCAAATCTTTTCCCCTAACCCTACATGTAACTCCCTAACTTTGATATAATAATGTATCCGTTGTAGTAATTGTGATAGGGGGTCTTAGAAATCCAATTTCTAACCCTAACTCCCTAGTTTTGAGACAATACATGTATGTACCCTTTGTACAGTCAGCCCACAGTCCTACATTCTGAATACAAATAAGGTATGTTATGGGGTCTTACCAAATCCTATCCCTAACCCTGACTCCCTAGTTGTGATACAATATGTACCTTTTGTACAGTCAGACCACTGTCCTACATTCTGAACACAAATCATGTATGTTAGGGGGTCTTACCAAATACTATCTGTAACCCTAACCCCCTAGCTTTGATACAGTATGTACCCTTTCTACAGTCAGCCCACAGTCCTACATTCTGAATACAAATAAGGAATGTTATGAGGGCTTACCAAATCCTATCTCTAACCCTAACTCCCTAGCTTTGATACAATCAGTACCATTTGTACAGTCAGCCCACAGTTCTTACCATCTAATTCTAATCACGTTGAATAATTTGTGCCCATTCAGAAGTAAATTTTCAATGATGTCTTCCAAAACATTGAAATCTGAGTGGAATACTTGTCTATAAACATTTCACTTTTTATCCTTTTTTAATATTTAAATAAATTTGAAATTAAATAAAATCTAAGTAAAACATTTGTAATTCAAAAATAAAGATTCCTACAAAATGTAGCCAACATATTTAATATGCAGACCATATGTTCCTCTACAACCCTCGCTGGTACCACATGTTGAAATTTATTTTTAAAAACTGAAACTGTGTTTATATTATGTGTTTTCGTGAAGGCCTTCAGTTCCTTCTGTATTTCTAACAATGTATTAGTGCTTGTAAATATAGCATATGGAACGGTACTGTTTCTTTTAAATTTCCAAATCATGGCATTCTTCTACTCATGGCACTTTTCGTTTCTCTAAAATTATTGCTTTGCACTTCTTTCTTGTGAGCGTGTTGTAAAACTTACAAAGACCAAATGTCTTGAATTCTTTACAGTTGAAAAAATTATATTAATGTTCAGTTTATAGCTATCATTAAAATGCACATAATTGATAGCTTTGTTTGGCAGATCAACTATTAAGCTCTAACACAGACCAACAAAAAACTATTATTATGACATTCTGATATAAGTTATCCATGAATGTTGTAATTACACTCACAGTAGGGTTGACGTTTCTCTTAGCAAGTTTTCCTCAAATGGCTACACACTCTAATTCATTATTTACACCATCTTAATTACAGGATGATTATATTTACATAACTCAGGCACCCACCAAAATTATTAGGTGACATGTTGATATAAGCTATCAATGAACATGATGTAATTACACTCACAGTAGGGTGGCATTTCTGACAGCATTTTTTCCTCGAGTGGCCACACGTTCAACCTCATTCAGTGTTTACATTATAACAGGGTGAGTACATCTACTTAACCAAGACACTGCAGTCAACCACTTCTGCAATTGACCACATGGAACAAAAACAACAGCTTGAGTTTGAGTCTGTCTTTAGTTTGACGATACCCCATTTTCCGTAGTAACATATTCAGGGACATAGTTCTCCATAAGTTGTGTTTTCTACTTCTATCACCTATAATTCTGACATTTAAATTTGACAACAGTGGGTTTTGTTTATGTTAAAAAAATAAAACAAATGAAAGGTCTTCAATTGCAAAAAAATAAAATATCACTCAAACTGAAATGTAATTCTCAGTACCTGTAATATTTATCTTACCTCATAGTAGAGGGTTAAAATACAATTACAATCAGGAAGGTGGACTCATTCCCATATACACCTACAGCTATGCATGTGCAGCATATACATGTAGAGTGATCGAAAGTCACAGTGTCAATTAGCGTGCCCTCTAAGCCAATTTGACGCACCCACTGATGCACACAATTGCTAGTGACATCAAAATTTAGGTGTTCCCCTATCTCTGATGACTCACAAGAAATCCCAGTTTATATCATTTTGACTAACAACAAAAAAATGTAGCTATCACGATTAGAGGGCACACTGGTGTAAACCCAATCTGATTAAACTCTAATGTAAGAATATGGCTCAATTTCTCTATTTACACTAGGAAGAAATCTCTCCCCGAACAACAAAATTGAAAACAAAATAAAAAAAAAACGACAGTAAGCAAAGGAAATAGAGGTATTCAAATAAAGTAATTGAACTGTATTCTTAAATCAGATTTTAATCAGATTGGGTTTTATCCACGAAGATTAGAATTTGACTGGTTTTTACAACAATCTTCGACCTACCATGGATCTAAGCCTGTCTAAAGCTGTGCTAAAACTACCTACTAACAGCCAGTTTCTCTAATGATCACAAGTGTAATCTTTCACTCCCTGGTGTTTAATTGTAAACAGATTGTTGATAAGGACAAGGCTGGGTGGTGGATTACACAGTTTACATAACACACTTTTATGTTGTACAATTGTATTTAATGTATGCATCTCATCACATTTACTGCCTGGGTGTATGTGTGTCATATGTCATATGTGTAGTGGACAAGTCAACTAGCTGTCAGTAGGTAGCCTTAGCACAGCTTGAGACAGGCTTAGAGCCACGGTGCCGGTTGATCGAAGGTTGTTGTATTTCTATAATGTATTAAGATGATACAATTCACTGCATGAAAGGAGTGCATTTCCGGTTCTGTATACATGACAGTCACACAACGGAATTGCCAAAAATCCGGAATTCCGTTGTGACCATCACGTATACCAAACTGGAAATGCAACTTTTCATGCAGTGATTCTATTTCAGGTACATGTAACAAGAATTCTACATTTTCCTAACTCTCTAAACAACATCTTTTCTCTTGCAATTTTTCTCGTCAACTGTGAAACAATTTGAGCAGTTATGAAACGCTTTTTTCCCTGTCAAATCAGGACCACCTTGCATATCACACAATTCTTGAGGGATCACTTCTCTTACTGTACAACAGTTCCCATCGTCTAATGGAGCAGTAACACAAAAATTTGAGAAAATTCTTCACCAATCCCTCATGGAATGGATTATCTTCACTCTCCAGATCTTTTAAATAGTTGATTCTATGCCTGGACATGAATTCCCAGGTTGTAGTGTTCATAGCTATCAGGTAGGTATGGCAACCTAGTAATAACCCTGTCACCATCAAGCCAAATAATAGTATACAGAATGCCATAACTAGGAAGACGTTGTAACTAAACCATTCCTTCCACTCTCTTTGGTACTTGAAGGCATTCCTGTAAGACATAAATACTGTTATTAGCAGAAATACTATTACCAATGGCACTGAAGCAAAACTGATTATTTTAAGTATCGGTACCACACACATGCTGTTGTAATGGATAAAGGTAGAAAATATCTTTGAAAGACGTCAGCATGTTTTAGACCAAATTCAGACAATGACATACATGATCTAGTAATTTTGTCTTGAATAATTACCTACTACATTTGTACTTTATCATTGTAAATGCAATCCAAACCAAGCACCACAAACACTGGTTGAATGATTTTGAAAATATATGTTGTTCACACACACACATGCACACACACACACAATGGATGGACAGACGCACAGATGGACAGCTACCACACCATCCCTATGGCACTACTGAACCTTATCAGTTCAGTTGTGCTGAAAAATCATGTTGAAACTACTTTTTGATTTTCATCGCCATAGCTTTACCATAAGTGCATGGGATTACATGAAACTGAAGACTTACCATATCATAACTAATGACCACAGAATAACTGCAGTTTCTGTTAACAGAAATAACCAGAAATATCGATGGTTTCTTTCGCCCACACAGTTATCTAACCAGGGACAGTGATGATCAAAACGACGAACACAATGTTCACAATCTCGACAGTGTTTTACTCGCATTGGTTGCTGAAACATAATTTTAGCTATGTCAATAACATGCAGTTTATACATACTCTAGGAATAGAATTATCAGAGATTCTCATCCTTCAGGAGGGGAAGAGGAGAAATAGAGTGAGGTTGTCATTCGACAATTTCACAAGCACTAAGCAGGTAAGGGAGTGAGAAATAAACATTGTGAATGGGAGAAGTTCCTAGTCAAAATGATATTGCCCTGTGAAACACTCAGAAATTATGACTTGAATAAACATACATGGATAGAATTCTAATTTTAAAGATACAATCAGCTACACATGATGTATATATATACTGGTTACTCTAAACCTGGATAATGTCACTAGAAAATTTTTGTCATTTTTACAGTTTTCAACTGATGTTTCTTCTCAACTTGGGACTTTGTCCTATAGACAAATATTTACACATTTCTAAGCCTGGTGCACTGTGTTTGTATACAAGAGGGTATATTATAGCTGCTAATTAGTTTTTTTTCTTCTTTTTTTCATTGTGAAATAAGTGAAAATAAGTTTTTGGTGAAAGTTCTTAGGTTTATAGTATATTGATATGTGTAGGTACATGTAATTGGAGATACAGGTTTCTACATGTATGTCATCAGCTGAGCTGTGTGACTGCATCATCTGTTACAAACCCTTCCACTATACAATTTCCTATGTAAATAAATCACATATTCAACAGTTTACATGCATGTACATGCACGTATATGAATCACTTTTGTTGTCAAAGAATATATATATATTTATCATATATTTACAAATATCTAAAATAATTTGATAATGTAAAAGTTTTCATAGCTGACATACATGGACAATAACAAATAAGTTTTGTGCTAGCTGACATATTTGTTCTGCTTTCCACAGAAATTACACAATTGACCAAGGAATTAGTCATATGATATGGGGTAAAAATACTGTAAAACCTAGAAATTTTCACTAAAAGATTTATTTTCACTTTATATTTTGCTGGAAAACAAAAACGGCAAAATAACTAGTGACTAAAATGCCTTATTTGTACATGAATGTAATGTACCAGTAATTTGTCATTTGTAATTTGTAAAAAATAACTAGTATTTGAGAACTAGCTCAAGACTATAAAATCGCAAAATTTTCTAGTGAAAATATCTACATTGTAGGTTTACAGAATTCTACAAATATTTATACAACTGTGTACTTGATGAATATAAAATTTAAACTCATGCACAGCCATCTAATAATACATCAAATTGTAATTTACTGTACTACCGGTAATCAATATTAGTATATCAAATTTACTCAGTATTTTTGTCTTCAGATCAGCATAACTATCTTTATGATAAATGTACTTAGTCTCTAGTTCTGTTTTCAACAGACATGAATAAAATGATGATACATATGACATACAGCCACTTTCATGTTAGTGTTCACTGGCTCTGTTTGATACAACCATGCAGAAACCAAAATGAAACTGCACATTCAACACTTTAAGATAGCAAGACCATTACACGTACTGCAGCTTGATGTAGATACGCAGGCACCACTGTTTTGATGTCTGCATGGTGGCACATTTGTTCATTTTATTTAGACAAAATGTCGCAGGAAATTGTATTCAGTCTATCTTACTATCTTATACAGTGTAGCAGTTTCTTATTTGTTTTTTTGCATGGTTGTTTCAAACAGAGCATGAGTAACATGTGCATGAGACACAAGACATGTGACAATAGCCCATTATAGTACAGCCCTGATAAAGCAGATGAGATGTTGGCGAAAATCTGGGATTCGCTTCTCAGAAATTGTTTGACTGTGAATGGAAATTATAATAAATTAATGCATCACCATGACTACGTTATTATTTGTTGACAGCAGTGACAAATCAAATATGGCCACTATACGATTCTAGCTTTACATCTACTTAACAGTTTGACTGAAGGTGATAGATTCCAGATTTTAGTACTGCCCTCTGATCAAACTTTGCTATCGAAAAACACAACACTATAACTATTTCAGATTGCATGTGACACTTACAATAATTTTACAAAACGAACACTTTTTCAACTTCACTTTTGTAGGTGAATCCAACATTTTAGCAACCTCTGATGTAATGTCTTCATCTGACGAAGTGTCACTGCCATTATGCTCCACATCACGAATACTGGGTTTCTACAAGAAAGAACAAAACATTCACAAATTCTGATCACATCCGTTGAAATGAAAATCCTCACTGCACATCAATATTTAATGAAGGCTACACGGTGTAACCATCATTAAACTTACACATGAGACAAGTTGTCCACAACAGTAATCATTAAATATGAAATCTGGAGCTTTAAACTATCTATCAATATATTATTCATGTACATACATTCATCATTTCTTGTCATACTTCACTTTAATGAATTCCTTGGGATTTCTTTGAACAAATTGCTCTCTTGCGCTTACAAGTTAATTTTAGAAAAGTAGTACCATTGACTACACCTAGGCTATGGAATTGGCTTGTATATGGATAAATTTTGACAAAACGCTTGCTTAAACGGCAAGTATTTCACTCCACTGTCAAATCCTTGAAACAATTTTACAGCCAGCAAATCAAATGAAATTGGTCATTACCCCATCTCTTGCTAGACAAAAAAATTGCATTGTGTCAGTTATGTCAGTTTCTGATAGTTTACGATCCCTTACTGACATTATCTTTCTCATTAATTGTATATATTATGGTGTACATACAAATGGGCTGGAGGTTTGGAGGACACTGTTTTGTTGTGTGTGGATGTATATTGTCTGAAATTCACAACAGCACTGCATGTACACAGTAGTCTGTGGACATATGCATACAGTGTTTCTCTATTGACATGGAATACGCGAATAATTAAGCAGCTCATTATTTACTGCAAGTACATACATGTTATGTCACTTTTATTCCATGGCATGAAATTCAATTTCTAATCATACAACTTTTAATTAGTCAAACAAAAATATCATCAGGTTATTTTACCCCAAATAAATATAACAGTGGGTAAATGGGGAGTCAGAAATCCATTTTTTAAATCAAATCTTTGTTAGCAATGTTACGGAGAAGGATACTTTGTGATTTCACTGTGTTAAATAACAGCATGAATTATAAACAAGATAAAATATTTTAGTTTGAGTCACATGTACTTTTTAGTGCAGCACTGGCATTGATCAGAACTTACATAGGCAGAAGTGAAGTGTACAGGCCTTGGTACTGAACATCCGTTAAATGTATTATCAACTGCTTATATTATTGCCCAATTACATTACAATACATGCAATTAGAAAGTTGACAATATGTTTAACAGAAGTTGCCTAGCAAGTCTTACAATGTATATGTCACTTCTCCCTAACTTCTGATCAACACCAGCTCTGTACTGATAAGTGATTTTGTTCGACATCCAAGTTGACAAGGTACATGTACTTCCCAGATTTACCCTTTTCAGTAGTTATTAGTTGCTCCATACTGTTCATAACAAAAAAGCATCGCATGTGTTTCGTTTTAAAGTCAAACATCACTTTTCAAACAACCGTGCACTGGTACATTGTGCATGTATGTTCTATTCATTCAATTAATCACCAATCCAATTAAAATTAAACAGAGTTAATTAAAAATAGATTAATCAACATTTGATATTATTTTGCATATTAATTTAGAACTACAAATGTATATTTTACATAATCCATATCACGTTTGTTGCTAAGATCTTAGAACCTTTAAAGTAACTGGGAGGGGATTACATATGGTTGCTAAAATTTACACATTTCCTATCAACATAATACATGTGTCAATATGGAATACAACTTCAGTAGATTAAAGCAATGAGAAACTCTGGTTAACAAATTTATACATGTGTAATCTACCTTCTGCCTTCAACAAAAGAAAAAAACACCATATGGAAAACATGCCTGGACATTAGATGTACATTTTAATGCAAGTACACATTTGGTCTATTATTCTGACTATAGTTCACAACATAAATGTGGATTTGATTATTCAATGGTTGTGATATTTACAAATTTAATAGGATTAGAAGAAATCCGGGTTTTAGCATTCCAGTCTGTACCAGACATGTTTTATATCTAGATTTAAAAAAAAATGTATTTGACTATTAATTGCTGGTAGCAGGCATAAAAATATTTGATTTACAGAAATTGGTTACATCACGAGTAGGAAAACCCTTTGTATGAAGGACAATAACCGTATATCAATCCCCCCCCCCTTTTTTTTTCAAAATGAACTTTAAAACAATAATTATAATGTATTAGCGATATACATAATTCTTTTGGATTTTTTATTTTATTTTGAAATACATTGTATAACAGACTTCAATAATGCCCCAGGGAAAGCCTTTCTGTGTCAGAAGGACATGACATCCTCCCCATTACAGTGTAAACATGTACATTGTATCCATACACATTCCTACTCCCCACTACCGATTTCCTTTACTTCTGAGACTTTTCAAATTATAAGTTTTCACAATAATCCCTCCTTGTCATACAGAGCCACTCAAGACTTACTTTCTTGATAGTTTGGTTATCGAATATTAATTTGAAGCCTTTAGAAAAGTTTTATTTGTTGAATATTTACCTTCTTTTGATGTTCCTTCTTTATGTATCCTGGATCAATCAGACTGGCAATAAAATAAAACCCAGTTGGTACCAGGACACACATTGTGAATATACTAGGTACCACATACTCTCCATCTTTTATGGCTCTACTGATAGCTGTTGAAATAGGAAAGTGAAAAATATTAAACTTGCTGTTTTTAAATCATGCTCATGCATTTTATCGAAGGGGTACCTACACATGTAGTCAGTGTTTTTTTTAATGGCGGTAAAAGTAGATAAAACTTACCAGAGTTCCCCAGTCATTTTACCGAGGTCCTCACCAAAAGTATATTACAATGTATGGGAAGTATGCCAGTTTTACCAAATTTACCCCCCTCTGTTATATGGGTTGAAATATTTTGGTCACATTGCAAGGCGTGTTGGAGACAATCTGGAGAAACTGATTATGTTTGGTAAAGTGGAAGGAAAAAGATGCAGAGGTAGGCAGAAACTTTGCTGGACATATGGAATTATGACTCTTACAGGCAGATCAATTTATAGCTGCTACACCAAGTCTCAAAATCGCCACGAATGGAGAAGCTTCATCAGAGAGGTCGCGAATACTCAGATATGAGTTGAACAACGGCGGTGACGTTACATGTATATGGGTTCCCACACCTTAGCAAAAACACTGACTAGTTCTGCACTAAGTTGTAGTTATTTAAGCCTTCTACCCTCAGATCTGTGCTTGAAAGGTTGCCAAACAAAAGTCTAGGATATTTTATAGTATTTTATATGGATATCAGTACCTACATGTACATATACATGTATGCAATGTATGGTTGCTTTTAAAGTTGGCAGAACTGCCCTAGGGTCTAGCAGCAAGACTACATGTACATTTGTACATCATCCATGTACATCGTATGGGGACACTTGAAGTCACGTGCAGTACCATATACATGTAATGGTAGGCAAATCAAAGTGACCTCAACAGTTACATGTAGTTGTATACATACAAAAATGTAATTACATGTACATGAATTTGTTATTAGTTTTGTCTCTGAGGTTTTGTAAAACGGAGACTTCTACAGACACCCAACATCCATATCCAAACTTTCCTGTCTCGCTCAACATTTCATATGGTGCGGTGTGACGGTGTTAGTAATTACAATATACAATGTAGGTGTAAAGTCTAACATAACAAATTGAGATAATTCTAACATACATTGTAACTGTTAATAAAGTTCAGTTGACCTCTTTAATTGTGAGTGTTTTTATATAAAAAAGACTAAACTGATAGAAAACTTTTACTAGTAAACCCAGGGTTACTGGGTACTGTCAGGTGACAACCATACCCCCTGAGTTACTAAGTATACCTGCAAATTTCTAGCATGTATGTAGAAAATATGATGTTGTATTGTATCACATTCATTTGTGAACTAATATTCTATTCAAAGATAGTCAATATAACTTACATAACAATGGCATCATTACCGGTAGGTATTTAAAAAAAATATCAACAAATATCATCACTGGTGTTGTTAAGGTGATCTTTTTTTTTTTGGTTAACACAAGTAATGATATTTTTGGAATATTTGTAAAAATGTACATGCATACATGTATGCATGTAATAACAAAAACACCATTATTTTGTATCATGACCATCTGTGTGACTGTGTGTTGCATGGGGAGATTTTGAGATGTATCTTGGAATCAGTAACAGGTCTATCATGGTGTCATAGTCCCTCTGTCATTGAGGGACTGTGATCATATTATTCAATTTGTGTATGTTCTTGAAGAGTAAAGAATTAGAACTTATAGAAGTGGCACAAAAGTGACAAATTTGTATACATAAAAAATCCTCACATACAGCTGTTGTCTGTAAAAAAAACTATATAAATATCCCAGAATATCAAACCTGTTTCAGTTGAAGTGTTGATATGCTGCTTTTAGACCAGACACACATTCCAGTCTAAAACTGTATTACCAGTCACTTAACTGTTAATTAATCCTTCTTTGTGTTTACTTGAACATGTACATGTATTTCTATATTGTGTTATTTTTGGTGCAACAGTTGTACAAATGGTTCACCCACGTGGGTGTGATTAATAATAGCTGCGACAACACCTTATCATATCGTGTAAGCACCAAAATGAAAAATAAATTCTAAGATTTTGAAAAACATTACCAATAATATAACAATAACATCAGGTTACAGTCACAAAGTCAAGATATTCCATTGCCAATGTCAATAACAACTGACTCACCAGTGTCTTTCAGGAACAGTACCAGAACAACTGCAAGTGTCAACCCTACATGTATACTCCTGATGAATATCCCAGTTGTTATCATCCAAAACAGTTTCTGTGTCATGACCATTGCGAGTATTTCTGAGGGCTTCACCCTCTGCCCGGAAATAGATTTGTGTGTTGTTGTGATTCAGCTGGCAAAGCGATGAAGTCGTTTCGGCAAAGTTTTAGCCCACAAGTTGTAGATTTAACCAGTTGCTGTCATATACAGTCATATCTAAGATAATACCATGTTATATAAACATGTAAACATAACTATTAAATATAAAACATGCCCAAGAAGTTTCAGGTGTGCGCAACTGTGGTAAGTCCCTTGCCGATCCAATATTGCCTACGCAAGTTAAATCTCGTAAGCTAACCTCGTGAGATCTTACGAGACTGTAATTTTAAGACAACAATGAAAGTTTTTTACCGCTACAAAAAAAAAAAAAAATCATATGATTTTATTATTTAAAAGTATTCAGAATATCTACACTGATAAATAGAATATTTATGGCACTTATGCGATCTTTACAAGCACTTGAAATTTTCTGAATCCGGTGCTACGATTAACACGGTACTTCATGTCATCAGCTGTTTGAGAATACACATGTTCATCTTCATGTGAATGTCATCGAAATAAATTTTTTTCTAGCAGTTGAGTTGATCGGTACCACAGCCATGGGTAGAACCATAGTCGCTGAAGAAAGTACACAGTCGTACATCGAAAACTTATACGGTAATCACCAATGGTTGGTGGGGCTGATCGTCGGACAGGTAATTTTGTAGTCTAGTGCATGTGTACGTGTGGAACATATGGAGCAGACGGTGTCAGTCACACTTCCGCATCTGTTTCGGTTTGGGTTATAATATCAACGTGTTAATTTATTGTCTATATTTATTATTTTCTTTATTTAACATTTTTAAAAGTGAGGTGTGTTGCTGCAGTGTATGATCGTTCTATCCAGTTATTGAGTTAAAATAAAATACACATGTACTACAGTACAATAATAATTGATATGGCATATACAATTTTAAAATTTAATAAAAATAGCAACTGTCACAAACTCATCAAAATCATGTATAATTTTTACAGAACAGCCCACAAAAGGACTTTGTTGTTCAGTTTATAAGAACGCCAGTGATTGATGAAGAAGTAGACAGTAATGACGCTAAGAAGAGATCTACAAATAAAACCACACTGGGTGATGTAGACGAACAATGGGTAGCTGAACATGCCAGCCAGGTAATTCAGGCAACAGTTATCAGAAACCAAGTATTCCAATAATATTAAAGTAATGCGATGTATTTTATTTTGAAGAATTTTCGGTTTCAGATTTTTTTTCTTTTTCCTTGTTGTAAAACAATTATTGGCAGTTTCATGAACCAACTGCTAGGGTTGATGTATCATTAAAACAATAAAATTAAAAAATCTTTTTTAAACTTTGTAAGTTTATTCCTTCAAAGTTTTGTACTTTGAAAAAAAAGTAAGATATTTTTATTTGCAATCAGCCAAAATGCATATAAAATTGATGTGTGTGTGTGTGTGTGTACATACATACATACATACATACATACATACATACATACATACATACATACATGCATGCATGCATGCATGCATGCATGCATGCATGCATGCATGCATGCATGCATACATACATACATACATACATACATACATACATACATACATACATACATACATACATACATACATACATACATACATACATACATACATACATGCATGCATACAACAGATATTATGTATGGATGGATGTATGTATATGTATGTATGTATGTATGTATGTATGTATGTATGTATGTGTGTATGTATGTGTATGTATGTATGTATGTATGTATGTATGTATGTATGTATGTATGTATGTGTGTGTACTGTGTGTATACACTGTGTGTGTATCTGTGTGTAACTCGACTATATCCTGTTGACTGCATGCTTTTGTTTACATCTGTAGCTCCTCAAACTCTTAGTTAAATGCCTCACAACCGTAGAGTAAACAGGCTGTAAATTGACAATGTACAATTCAAGTGTTACTTTAGATGGAAAGTAGATGGTCTGTGTTGACATCTGTTTGTATGTGTCAGACAACTTCTGATAATTGATGTATTACAGATCTCCAGGATGTTGCCAGGGGGTGTCACAGTTATTGGCATCTTTGCATTCGCAAGTCCTGATGTCATGACCAAATCACAAGCTAAACTCAGACAAATCATCTTCGCTATTCAAAAGACAATGAAGAAGCAAGAAGTCATCCCCAAAGAAGATACATTTTCAGAAAGAATATTACTTCAGATTTGTGCAGTGACAAGAAAGTATCCTTTTCAGGTTTGCCTTGTGACTCAGGATGGTAGGTTCATTATGGCTTGCAGATGAAAAGTAAGAATCCATGCATTATGCATATTTTGAATGCACTGAGTTGTGACCTGAACATGGTTGTACTGTCTTTAATAACACCCATCATAACATGCACAAGCCAAGTTATTGCTTCTAAACAGAAAATATGGATTGTATACCTTGATCGTTCTACGTCACAACAAATTGTGTTTTACATAACTGGGTCTTCAGTGCTCGAAATACGACTCGTTTCAAATCACCGTTATTTTTTTTCCAATTTTTAGTAAATTATGATTGAGGTGGTATAATTATGATATTCTCCAATATTTTTCTTCATTCAACCAGAAAAAAACTTGTCACGAAAGGCTTTTGCCATTACTTATTTAGCTAACTTGTAGTGACAAGGCCCCTTAGGTCACTTGTATTTTCCTTGGTAGAACGAACAAAAAATATTGGGGAATGATGTCAAATTGTCAGGATTGGCACTTCAATTTTCTTGAATTACAAATCATCCAAAAACCATCAATGTTTATGAAGTTGAAGATAATGTTCAGTGTTAACTATTGCTAGGTGTATTCCTTAATCTCATCTAACCAGAACTACATGTAGAACTGTAGATGTCTCTGATCACAAGGTAGGTTCGTTAGTCTTATGAAAACGAATGAGGCTTCATGATGTGTTTAGATAAATCCTAATCAGTAAGAGATCAAAGTAGAAAGGACCCCCTCTATAATGTTCTCAGCATCCTTATCCTCAAAATTGAAGGCATGATGTTGGATTATGTCATTTACTATGTCTGTGAATATGGTAATAAGTCTGAGAGAAGCCAGGATGGTTTCATGTCATATTTTGTGTATGTGAATATGAGCTTGTCCTTGAAACCATCTTGACTCTGCAAATCTTTGGAAAATCTTGGAAGATATTCTTTTAAAACTGGAAAAAAAATGAACAAAATGAAAATAGCCTTGTTAACAGGGAAAAGCAACAGGTGCATGTAAGATGAGATAGACAGTGGGCAAAGGGGTGTTCCATAGATTAATAACAGCTACAAGAATACTAGGGATGAAGATGATGGTAGTGGTGGTGATGATGATGATGATGATGATGATGATGATGATGATGATGATGATGATGATGATGATGATGATGATGATGATGATGATGATGATGATGATGATGATGATGATGATGATGATGATGATGATGACGACGACGACGACGACGACGATGATGTCGACGACGACGACGACGACAACGACGATGATGGCATTGGCAGTGGCGACGATGACGACGACAACAACGACGATGACGAGGAGGAGGAGGAGGGGGAGAAGGAGGGAGGACAAGGATGTCAATAAATGACAAGAACATCAACGATGATGGAATAATGAATTCTACCAAATTGAACATTACAGTATTTTTTTGATATTATAAAGAATTTTCTTGTTCATTATCTCTTGTAGAGTTCATTTCGACCTGCAGAATGGAAATACCAGTCATTTGTCAATAGATGGTCATCTTTACAGAGTCAAGTAGTTGTAGATGTCAAACTTCAAATCAATTCACAAATATCACATAAAAGTAGTTTCAGTAAACAAGTCAAGGTAAGCAGAAGGCGGTCTACAACTGATCCTGAGGGTTTCATGTCTTTCAACTGATTTATAAACCAAATGAAAAAACTGATGAAATAAAAGGGAAAAAAAACAGGTTAAAGGCAACGGATACCTTGTGAATTTACTGTGTGTAAAGAGAAGTTTAGTTTAAAATTTGATAAAATGTGTTAGTTTCATTCACTTTCACCAATTAGTATGGAGCTGGGATCAATCAGAAGTTTGGCAGAAATAGTGTATATGCTTTGGTACTCAACAATGTGTTGTTTCTATTATTGTATGGTAATTGTATAGTAAGTAGTTGGTAATACGATTATGGAAGTTCACATACATGTACCATGCATGGCTGTACATCACATCCGCATAAGTTCTTATCAATGTTAACTTCGTACTGATAAGTAAAGGTGAATGGAACCAATGGATTTTATCTTGTTTAACATCCAAGTTTTTATCAACCATTAAAGAGAATTCACTAGGTGTCTTTTACCTCTAACCTGTATTTGAGATGACTGTTAAATTTGCTGAAAATCAAAGTCTGCAATTAAATTTCCGACTTGTCATTGTACAAATTTTGTCTCTTTTCACTAGTGCTTGAAGTAGACTTTCAACTTGTTTGCATTCCTAGAATTGTGTTCTTATGGACTATGCTGTGGAACTTTCATCAGTTTACCGTATGAATGACTACAGTTATAACACCTCACAAACTCAAATTGAATGTTTTTATTTTGAAAATGTCATAATTACAGAAATTACTGTGTTTTTTTCCATAGAATGCTTTGCAGCCTTGGTGCAGAATGATCTCAAATTCACTTACCTTGGTTGGAGGAAAGATCAGGAAATCAACCGAACAACTAGAGAATACACAAACCCATAAAGTAAGAACTACTGGTACTATCAGGCTGATATTTTTACTTAGTACATGTGAAATGAAAAAGTGATGAAATACTAGTATGTTGGGGACTTTGATTGATTTCTGGCTATAGATACATTGAAAGAGTTGTTATATGAAAAATAATCCAAAATCAATATTCGTTCTCTGATTATCATAAAAGTAAAAGAATCTCAACAGCATCAAAAAATTGAAATCAAAGTGAAATTGAAAATTGTATTACAACATAAAGAAATTTTTTAAATTCAAATTCTCTGGGATGTCGTCTTTTACAGAAAAAGGGCCAATCAAGTACTACTGGACCACAATCTTACCGAGTACAGCTTCTTTCCCAGAATGTAAGTACGCTGACTTAGTCAAAGTTGATTGGTAACATTTACCTTGTTATGTCTCTTGGGGTGGGGGAGGGGGAGGGGTATACATCTATTAAACTGTGATAAATTTGTCAAGTTGACTACTGTTTTGGCAAAGACTTTTGTTATCATTCAGTGAGTATGACTCTCCAAACAATTCATAATTTTGTTGTGAAACTGATTGTACTATAGTGTGGCAGTCGTCCAATTCACACGCCCACAGCTTGGGGTCCCACACTACCCAAAACCTAGTCAATAACAAGGGATGTTGAAATGAAACCTTGTTTCTAAGCAGAAATTTACATGATTTAAGAAATTTTTTTTTCCAAAGTGGACTCAGGCTTAATGCAAATACAGCTAAATTAATGTGGTGGTCTGAACATTTTACTGAACTGAGTTTATGTTGTGATTAGTACACACCAAATCATGTTTGTCAACAAACAAAATGCACTTCATCAGTACATGTATATCATGTGACCACCAAATTTTAACTGAAATTGCAACTTTGTGAACATAAATCCAAATGATGTCATGGTAACCAATAACACAAACCCAGTTCAGTTTGATAACAAACCATTGATTCAGAACTAAAAGAAATTCAACTCCTGGTTTTAGGTAGTATCTATGTTACAATTCTGTGTTACTTTCAGATTGAAATAAATTCCTGTTTTTACTTCACAGAACTCATGTGATGACAATATTCAAAAAAAGGAATGCATCGTAACACTGAAATTAAAAGGATGTATCCATGGTAAAGCATATGTAAATGCTAAGGCGACAGTTGGGGAGGCCACTCAGGTTAGTGTTAATTAGTATGCATGCTTCTGGTGAGGCCACTCAGGCTAGTGTTGGTTAGTGTGCACACCTTTACTGGTGAGGCTGCTCAGGTTAGTGACAATATGTATGTATACACAAACTATTTAGATTTATGATAGTACACCAAAAAATGTATTTTAACTCTATGAAACAGAACCAGTTTTACGAAAGGCACAAAAGATCTGATTGTACATGTATATATAAATGGCTTAAAGTCATATTTTGTTGTCCTCATTGTCATGGTATTTGGTCAAGATATTTGTAAGAGTATCTAGTTGGGGAATTCTTCAAGACAAATTATCATAGGTCAGGTTTGATACACAACTATACAGACTCAAACATGGTCATCTCAAGTCACAATAGTTTAAAATCATAACATTTGTCAATTTTAATCTATGATTTGTCTTTATGTTGTCCAGGCATTGAAAGAAGATGTGATCAATAGTTTGTTATCAAGATGTGAATTGCTGTGCGATGATTTAAGGCAAAGTGATGAAGGTTTGTATCAACTTTTATTACCCAAGTAGTGATAATTTTTTTATCTAAATTTAGAGCATTTTTGCAAGACTTAGTTGAAATATACACTATTTACTGGATATTTGTCAGTCCATCTAATTGACTGACTTGTCTCCACTAATTGATAGTACTGTATACACTGACTTGATGCCTTGGATGTGTATGTCAAGTTGTGAGGTATGGACTGTTAACACCATTTGTCAAAAAAAAATATTTGAATAATTGGTGAAATGGCTCATAAATTAGCTACAAAACTTGAGAGTTTTTGAATTTTTGAAAATTTATATAAACAATGTACAACTGCCAGTGCAAGCTCTACCATACATAGTCACAAATTCAGTTATGTTGATGGGATACCATCAGTGGAAATTGTCACTGGCCACTGAAAAGGTGACAGCGCCCTCTGTGGCAAAAGTGTGATGTGGCTACTACATGTACATGTATCTCATAATGGTTACAGTATTTGTTTTCCAAAGGACAATATTCCATGAAATATCTCTCAAATTTAACAATTTTGAAATATGATTATAAACCACTCAAACAAAATCTTCAAGATTTCAGAATTCATTTACTTGTAGCATGTCAGTAATGGAGAAAAAATGAGATTTTGTTATTGAATGTTTTTCCAGACATTCCTGAAATAAATGTGATGCCAAGGAGAGTATGTGTACAACTACCTAACACTCCCGTTGATGTCAGTGATTATATGTTCCAAGATGAAACCATTCAAGATTCGCTAGACAGGTTTGCGGAATTATTAGATTTACAAGTCAATGAAGATGAATTACAAACTGATATTGAAGAGTTGCCAGGTGAGTTTCTACTTAGATTGTAATATCCAAAGTCTATCTACTGGTAAGTCCAAGACAGATATGTCAATGTATCCATGTAATAAACAGTGAAGTTACTACCAGGGGGACGCACACACATATCCTATCAATTGTCTGTTCTACAACTGCTGAGATTTGTGGACGAATGGAACCTATTACAAACCTATTACAAACAGAGAAAGTAAACAAATTAATTGGATTACATGACATTCACAAACCATTAGCGGTCCAAGTGCAACAAACCCGCGGGCTTGCCTGGCGAAAACGGTTGTCATAAAAGTTGTTTGCATCTCTAAAGCTGTTTGTAGCGTTACTTATAATAGCCTAATAAATTGATAACAACTGATATAAGACGGAGATAAGGTTTGCCTCAATTGCAGTCCATGCAGACGGCCGAATAGAGGTTTTACAGCTGTTTACTTGTGTTATGTAAGAGCCCATCATCACATGTGTAAATATTGGTACTCTTTGATAACAAGTCCACTTGCTTGGCTAATGGCTTGTCCCAGTAATGAATAACACTTGGCTTGGCATGTGGAAGTACAGAGACTTATATTACATGCTACCATTTCATAATAACAGTTTTATGACCACTTTACATAATTGTTCATGCTCACAAACAAATTTACAGTTCCCCTGGCATTTCATGTACACATAAAGAGGCCATAAAACTCTTCTTATCAAACCATGAAATGTGTAATACAAGTCTCTGCTGTTCCAACATGCTATGGCAAGTGTTATTAATCCAATTCATTTCTTTACTTTCCATGTTTGTAACAGGTTCTGTTCATCTATGGTCTGATGTCTGCAGTTGTATTTGTTACAACATGTAGGACAACGTTTGATCTTGTTAATTCTGTGTTTTGTTGTACCACAAATCAGGTGATTTAGATTTTGAGAAGCTTACAGAGAAAGTTACAAGGAAGGTAAAAGTAGATGATGGTCAACAAGAAGATGCCAGCAAAACAACCAGTAAAGCACAGTATCTAAGTAAGTTGGTATTACTATAAAAGTGAAGGAGAAATTTGCTGTTTATATATTTATGTATTTTCTCTCAACTTAGCTTAAAATGATTTGCTTGCAAATTTGTATTTTCACACTCTTACATTGTAACAACAATGAAAAGGGGTGGGGTGGGGGTGGAGGTTTCTTTTGAGTACAAAGTTTTGTCAGTGTGAATTATTCAAGAAGGGTGAGTACTCACAAGAGGGTTCTTCTTTGGCATTCATAGAATAGTGGGTTCCACCTTATCGTAAATCCAGTTTATCAAAAATATATTATAATCAAATTTAATAACATGATGTTACATTTGGCTAATTTTATCTGATTTCATCATTATATTCTGGGGACATTCCTATGCACTCAGCTTATATTGGTGCCCAATACGGTTCATTTTTTTTATTTAAAAAAAAAATAACATACTGTGAGTAAGAATAGTAAGTGATTGTGCAGAACAAAATTTGTACCAAAGGTCAAGTTAGAGTGAATACGGTTACTATTTAATTTTGTATTTTACTAGCCTGCAAATTATTTAGTATTTTTTGCCTAAAGCATCATTTTTTTTCTTTGTTTTCAGATATTGCAGTGAGTGCTGCCGGAGCCATGTTAGCTGTTGTAATGTCATATCTATTACTTTCTCAAGATGTCTAGGATATGTAGATATCATTTCCCAATATTTTTCTTCATTCAGCCGAAGAAAATATGAGTGACCTAAGGGGCTTTGTCACTACGAGTTGCTAGATGAGTAGTGACAACCCATAGGTCACAAGTATTTTCCAGCTGAATGAAGAAAAATGTTAGAGAATAACATAATTATACCAGTATCAGTAATAGCATAGATTAATTAGGGAAAGTAATGGAAACGTTGAACGTTTTGACTCATATTTCGAACTTAGCAGAACCAGTGACATAGGCATGCTGTCATAATGTAAAACGACCAGAGTATATATTCCATATTTGTTGTTCAACTTGGCTTGTGCATGGTATAATATATTTAGATTATATTATTACATTATGTCGACTTTTAATATATGTATCAAGAACCAGGTTGACTCTCGTGATGACCCAACAGTGCACTAGTAATCATGTTAGAACTTGCCTTTCTGTAATTACATCTAAATAGGGTTTATCCATTTTCAGAAAATGTAAATTGTTCGTATGTATTTAAATATTAATTTGAACCATGACCAGCATAGCCGTGAAGATATGCCATGTCATGGTTTCCTCACACATCAGCCCACCCCACACTTGTAAAGAGAGGCCAAGGACTCAATGACGGAGTTAATGTATCTTACGGCAGGGCTCGACAGTCTAGGAACCATAGTGAAACATCATTTTGAATATAAATGCCATTGTTGCTTGCTTATTTAGCAGTAGCTGTTACTGTACAAAGTGATTTTTTTCTCACTGTGTTTCTACACTTCGATGTTATTCCCCAATATTTTTCTTTGTTCAGCCAAGGAAAATACAAGTGCCCTAAGTAGTGACAAACCCTTAGGTCACAAGTATTTTCTGGTTGAATGAAGAGATATGTTTGAGAATAACATAATTATACCTGCACCAGTAATATCAAAGAAAAATTAGGGAAAATAATGGTAATTTTGAATGTTTTGACTCATTTCGAAGACATTAGAACCAGTGACATAGATATGCATTGTTGTGAGATAGACATACTGTCGTGATGTACAATGACCAGAGTATACATTCCATATTTTTTGTTCTAAATGGCTTGTGCATGGAATACCATACATACAATACTACAGATTGCTCACCACTGGAGAGAAGTAGTATTGCACCAACACACAAACTAAAGCACTTCCTATTTGCAATGTGAAAAAAAAAAGTTATATTACCTACGAGAAAGATTCCATAACATATATGAATCATAAGATAATATTCATGCAAGAACCTGGCACTGAAACATTGGCCTTTAAGGATCTAACAGTTATTACATAATATTTGATTACACAGACAATGAAACAGATAAAGTGGCATGGTATCTTTATTACTTCACAATAAAATTGTACAAAATATGTACAATGATTATAACTCTATAAAAAATATAACTCTATGACCAAATAAAATCAATTTGTAAAATAAAAGCACCAGCTTTAAAAATGTTTATGTTGGTCATAATTTGCAAATAAAGATATCTTTTAAAATCTCACTTTGTTAATATCTTGTTTGGTGTGTTTGTGTATGTATGTATGTATGTATGTATGTATGTACATGTATGTATGTATGTATGTATGTGTGTGTGTATGTATGTATGTATGTGTGTGTGTATGTATGTATGTATGTGTGTGTGTATGTATGTATGTGTGTGTGTGTGTATGTATGTATGTATGTATGTATGTGTGTATGTATGTACTGTATGTATGTATGTATGTATGCATGTATGTATATGTATGTATGTATATGTATGTATGTATGTATGTATGCATGCATGCAAGCATGTATGTATGTACTGTATGTATGTATACATGTATGTACCACATGTATGCGTGTATGTCTGGATCTGTATGTGTGTATGTGTGTGATATGTGTATGTGTGCTGTGGATAGCAAAAAAAAGAAGGTATACACTTGGTAAACACACTGATAAATGGGACATGTAGGTATTTCTGGTTGTTTATATTATTCTTGTGATTTGTTTGTACTTTGTTTTGTCATGTACTCCTTTTTGCTTTTTATATATATAAAAAAAATGTCATTGAATTGTTGGGCCTTTCCTTTAAAAATTGACCCGCAGTATAATTAAACTCAAAATTATCATGCACATTCTAACTTTGTTCTTCAAATGTCAGTCAAATCTTTGGCATGCTCTCACTTCATCTCCTATGCTTACTATGCCACTCACTAGAATGAAGTTTTCCTAGATACAACGTAAACTTCGTAAGATTTGACATATTTACACAAAAATCAACACAAACTATAGTATTGATTAGGAATTTGCATAATATTCAAATTTGTTTTCCAAAAGTATTTCATCAATATTTTAATTATCATTTTTCAGTAGTAAATACAAATCATATGAATGTGGTATCTCCTATATGCCATAATAGTGACATTCAGACTTTTTGCCATTGTACTGTCTATTGTTCATCTTTCTTTCAAAAGCATATCAAGAGGTCTGTTGATGCGTGTATGTCATCCACATTGTATCACTGCTCTTCTTCATCAGCAATTAAAATGATCATCAGAAACTCTTCTCTGTCTTCATGCATCTACATCACTACTTTTTTCACCATTAGAGGGCATGCTTTACCTGAAAGGTCAACTGACTTCGCCATTTACATCATTTCTCTATTTCACCAGAGAGGGCATGATTAACTTGAAAGTTCTATTCACCTTTTTGCATCATAACTCTGTCAACACTAGAGGGTGTAATTCATTGTGAAGGTATATTGTTGTGTCTTTTCATCAAGTTTCTACTGCTCAATATGGTACTTAATCGGTATGAGCTACTCATTCACTTCTCTAATGTCAACAACAAAAATTGTGTGTCGCTTTGCGGAAGGTTGAAATAAAAATCACTGAAAACACTTGTATAATTATATCAATCAAATCAGATTTTTCGTACCACGTCTTGTAATTTCTTGGCTCCTATTTTCTTACTTTGTCCTTCAATTTACACAGTCCTGATTATCTTCCATTGCATTCTTTCTCAATGACATCAACTGCGACCTTGACCTTGCTCTGCAGCATATCATTATTGTTGAGTAATTCTACAAGATCAGATTGATTTAGTTCTAACAACATCCCTGTAATCTTAGCTGAATGCTGTGGATACTCCTCTGCAATGATATTATATAGTAATTCACCAAGCTTCTCTCTATCACCTCCATGGTGGTAGTCACTATCCGATACTCTGTAATGAAACCCAAAACAATTTGAATCAAAAGTTCTATCATGCAGTCATTTTGGTAGACAAAATGATGCCCCTTCCCTCCAGAAACATTTAAATTTCATTACTTGTAAGTTATTACAAAACTTGATTGTTCTATCATCCAGTCATCCTGGCAGATAGAATGATGCCCCTCCCCTCAAGAAACATCTAGATTCCGTTACTCATAAACAATTAGAGCCCTTGATTGTGTACATGAAAGAGCTACTCATAACTGTGTACACTGAACTTCATTTCTTTAAATTCTAAATGTTATTCTAGAGATGTCATTAGATATACTCCATTATACTCAGAGTTCACAATTGTCACATTCTCAGCTTACATGACAAAGTATCATTATTATCATTCTGAACATTAACAAGTAATTACTATCTAGAACTCTGCAAAAACTGGGACTTTGTGATGAAAACTCGAACCATGAACTAATTCACACAGACACATTGTTACTAAATGTATGATATGGTGATTAATAGCTTGTTTTTGACAATTCGACATTGATCAGTTCATAGGCTATTAGCCTTTACTTTTTTTAGCTGTAATATGATATGATATAATATAACTGAAGTCCTTTACTTGGTATCTAGTTTCATGATATCATAATGTTGTACACGATACCTACCCACTGTGTTCATGTGAGAGAGCTAGCTTTGCTTTATGGATAGCACCATGCAAAGCTTCAGTTGATAACAGTAGGTGATGAATAGCATGGCTGTCCATTTCAAGTAACATTCCTGTAAGAGTTGATATCATTGTCATCATAATTCATATCATAAAATTGATTTCAATATATTGTCATACTTTGTTTGATTAGTTGCTTCACTCCTACAATATTAGATAGATAAGGAACCCAATTACAGAATGTGGGAAACCTGTTAAATTTGTAAATAATTCCATATTTAGTAACATATTACTGTGGTGGAAACCTGGCCTGAAAATGATTGGGGGGAACTGATTTTACCAACCAACTTACCAACCCTACCAAATGCACTTTTTGATGTCAGATTTGAGTTGAGTAGAAGTGAAACTGAAAAAGTTCATTCTTCTGGTTTATCATTTTCACCACGGTTTTATTTCTTCCATTGCATCATCTCCCTCTCAGAAACACTTTGCCAAAGTTCCCGGGCTACATGTAGCACATTTACCTGTGATTTTAGAACAAAACACTGGTTCAATTTCTTCCACTCTAGCATACAACTTTTCACCCAACATGTCTTTGTTTTGGGACTCCTCTTGCTGCAACACTTCCATTGCAGTATCTATTCTCTTCCTCAACAAGTCTGAATACTGCAACAACTGCACGACTTCCTCGTTACCAAGCTCCAGTAGCATCCCTGTAAGTTTGTCAGCATAGTCCGGCTGTAATGGCTGGATGACACTGTACAAATGTTCTCCTAACACTTCCCTTGTAGTTGGTAAATGAGACATTGTTGGTACTCAAGCTATGTATGTATCACACACAAATTTGGCCTTCCCCACAAAAAAAGACACTTCTCTCTGTAAGAAAATAAACCAAACATTTTATCTTCAGAAAAAAAGGATAAAAAAATGTGAACCATCAGCAGACATCTGGCCGACGTGTTTTCAAGTTAGGGACATGCATAGTTTGTAAGGTACGCCATAACGGAACGCCTTAACGCACCGGGACCAAGCAATTGAGGGGCATTGGAAAGACATGACAGACTTGTTATCAAGTTAGAAACCAATACACATCTGATAAAATATTAAACAATATTTATTTTAACAGTTTCAAAGACAGTAATTCGACAGCCATGGTTTTAGTAGATGGATCAAAATCTTACATTCTTTTCTACACTTACCATTCCAAAGCAATTATATTTTACTGTCCTATTAATTCTTGTAACAATCAACAACATATTGTCCAATTTGTGCAAACACAAAAGCATATTTAAAAGAAGAACAATGAACTGACAATACAGTAGGCAACAAATTGTTATCAAGCTAGGTAGCTAGATTTAGATTTAGAGCTACATGTAATTAGGGATGGTCTTGACTCTTGGGTATGCTTTAGTTGCAATATTTGTTACCAACTAAGAGAGGACATTGCTATCACTTGAGTAAATGAATGTTTGGTATAATTTTACTGAGATTTGATTGCTTGTATAATCCTTAAGTACCGAGTATCTTATCCAACAAAAAGTTATGAGTTCAAATGCTGACTCCCAGAGCATATTTTTCTGCTGGAGCATCAAAAATTTAACTTGGCGACGCATCTTGCACTATTAGTTTTGTGATGATGTAATACTACATTAATTACTACTATATGATGCCTGCTGGTGGTACATTTGCGTTTTAAATCTGTTTTGTAACAACTTTTGGTCTACAAATAAAGAACTGAAAATGTTCTGTTCTAACATTATCTTTCTGTAACTTACACATGAATATTAAACCAGATAACATATTTGAAGCGATAATTATTTTGGCTTTACAATGTACAATATTTTGTTTTACAAGTTGCATACATTTGTAAGTTTATTCAAAATTAAGTGCTGGTATTTTTTAATTTCAAAAGACTTCACAAATATATGCTCTCCCTATATCAATTATCATCATTTATCTGTAAGGTGTAAGTTCGAACGTTAGACACAGATAAATACAAATTTTTTTTTAATCTAATAAATCAGAATATTTCATTGGAAATTGTTCAATCACCAAGATTCTTGAAGTCTTTAGCAACTTACCTCTTCTGATGTCAAGCTATTCAGAGTGACAGTATAAGTAAATAGGTACAATACACGTTGGTATTGGGTGACTGGAGGTTCTACACGCGTACTCGTGGTTTTGTGGCCAAATGAAACAGCTGCCAAGTTGCTAATTTGTATTTCTTTGTAGGGACGTATATCACAGTTATGGAAGAACAAAATAAAAAAGGCCCCACGAGATTCTATAACGCAGACTTGATTTCACTATTTCACGAATCTGTAGTCCTCGATATATTCCTGGAAAAGCTTGAAATTATACAGGAAATGCGTATGGTTGAGAAAGAAACGCCAACTAGTGGGCAGCCATTTTGAAAACTACCCATAATTCCTTGATGTAACTTTTCACTTAGTTCTATAACAATGCGCACAGTGAAAATAAGCCACAGTGTAACTACCATGTTGTCTCTTATTACCATTTTTGAGGTGATTATTAGAATTGTAGTTATACCATACTTATGTCTAAACTATGTCCACCCAGAGTATATCGAAATTAATCATTATTTCGTTCCATCATACATGGCGCGTAAGACCCCATCAATGTGATCCGCCTCTGGTCTTCCTCTTTGGCCCGTGGAAGGTGAGAAGAAACCTCGTGTTCACTAGCAGTGCCAATCTTTCGATGAAATTACCCACTAATTGAAACTAATGTCCCCAAAATAGTCAATGGACCATGTCTTCAATCTTATGCTTTTATGATATGGCTTTGTATGGTTCTGTTTTGCTTGATATTTAGCGAAGAATAACTGTTTATGGTAGCGAGCGACGATTGCAGCATGGCCATTGACAAGCGATATCGATGTAAACTATGTTATGTATTGTAGTAATAGTGTAGTGTACAACAGTGTTGGTTGTCCAGGAACGCAGTTTTGGGAAACTCTTGATCCATCGAAAAATCCACATACATTTTACAGGGATGTGTACTGGGCCCAGACTTTTATACGATTAGTTCTCATTACAATCTTGCGTTAGATATGAAGTCTGGAAGAATTTATCCGTGTGGAATACTCCCAAAAATCCCTAACCCTAATATTACTCTTCTTGGGTACCGGGTCTTCATTTTGTTAATTGAAGAAAAAAAATGGGGTTAGATACACAGCGAATATGGCAAGCTTAGCTATCTTCTCTTCCCATTAGCGCAAAATCTCCGTCAGACACATAGTTTTACAAATAGTAATGTAGTCAATCTGTCTGCTTCTAAATTAATAGTACACCGTACTACACATACTTACCCCGCTCGTTGAAGTGATGTTCACATTCTATCTACCAAGTTGATGTTGGTGATTGTATCCCGGTTGAGTTGATTTTAAAAGAGGAATAGGCTGCCACTTCATCTCATTAAGTGCTTTCTTCATATATAGCTGTTTGATCCAAGTAAATATGAAATAGATAGGGTATAGACAATTTGGCAGTCACTCCGACCATGTCATTGAAACTGATAAATTGACTGCACCAAAAGCTGTCCCTGGCATTGACCAAATGTACTAAGAAGAGAAAAGAAGTATATTGCCCATGCATTTTGATAGTACCTGGTAATGCTTGTTTTAGGGTCTAACCACCTTAATTGTTTGTGTGTTTTTTTTCTAGGAAGTCACTAAAAATCAGCAACCATGGTGTCGTGTTCGCCAGATGTTCAATGGCTCATCATGAGAGATAACTCCAGCTTCCTTCTCAAGGGTAACAGAACAGTTTTCACAAGAGTAAGTACAGGAAATTATTGCAGAAATATAATTAAAGTAGCAAAAGAACCGAAAAAGAGCTGCAGTGTACAGATTTTGAGCAACCAATGTGCCACATGGGAAAAAAAACACGTTTTATGTATTGCCATGTGTGAACTTCACTAGACTAAGTAGGTTTACCCAGCACACAGCGGGTTGAGCATTTTGGCTTGCATTGTAACACACTGTTTTGTGACTTGCACATTGCTTCAAAATATATCTGCAGTTTGATAGCATTTTGAAAATATCTGTGTACACCATGCTTTCACCCAGGAAATAACCACAAGCTAACACAACTCAGAAAATACACCTGTGCCTGTCATGAGTTACTGGTATCAGTGTAAACTAGAAACTCTGATTGGACGATAGTGGATACTTACACATGACATCAGCATTCAGTATATTGTCATGGAGATATTGTTCATCCAGAATCAGAGATACACAATGTACAGAAAATGTCGTCATTCGCCTGTGGTCTGTAAGATACGATGCCATGTGTAGTGCCATGCTATCAACTATCACTTGAGAAGCCTGACAGGGCTGAACAACAATATAACATATCTTACAGTCTTACAGTAAGCGCTTACTACACTTGGTTTGATGAGTGATTACAAGAACACAACATTTATGAATTTTTCACTCATAAGGTACACCATATACACTGAATTTAAAGAAAACTGTCTGTTTGAGGTGTTATACATGTACTGATACTAAGATTTCATATTGTATTTGTATCTACAGGAACCCAACAACTTGAAGAGTAAGAATGCATTCCGGTATAATGGTCTAATCCACAAAAAGGTAAGTACTTTTATACCATGCACAAGCCAAGTTGAACAAAAATATATGGAATTTATATCCTGGTCGGTCGATGTCATGTCAACACACATCTACATGTATATCACAACAACGTGTGTCTACGTCATTGGTTCTGCTGTGTTCGAAAGTCAAAACGTTCAAAATTACCATTACTTTCGCCGCCTTTTCTTTGATATTACTGGCACTGGTATAATTATGCTATTCTCCAGTATTTTTCTTCATTCAGCCAGAAAAATACTCGTGACCTAAAGGTTTTGTCTCTACAAGTCACTAGGTCACTCATATTTTTTTGTAGCTGAATGAAGAAAAACATAGTGGAATAACATCGAAGTATAAAATTAATACAATAGATGTTTCTCAGTAAATCTTGCAAAGTTAAGGATTTTGAAAGTGACAATTGAATCACTTCAGTTTCTCTGCAAGGAGGAGATGTTTTTGTACTCTCTAGTTAAGATAAAATTGTAAACAAGACTTTGTTTGATTTCAGACTGTTGGTATTGAGCCTGCTGAAGATGGCAAAGGTGTTGTTCTTGTCACAAAAAAACAGAATGGTAAGTTTTTATCAGCTTATCTTTTCACCAGATTAGTCAGTCTCATAGCTATCGTTACATCATATCAGTATCTCTTGTTGATGACTGGGTAATCAAAAACGTAATTTAATGTGGTTCAAATCCTGCTTGATAACTAAAGCCAAGCAGAAGAAAAATGCTGGGAAGATATATGAACCAACCAACCAACCACTTCGATATCATTATAGGTGGTGTTATCAGTATAGCAAGATTCTCCCTACATTGTACATGCCCCCAAATCAAATGTTTATGACACTGCTCCTTCGAGCTCACGAAACACTTGGCCCCACTTCGGTAGCTTAGATCTTTATTGAGTTGCTGGTACAATCATAGTAGGCCATAGCAATATATTCACTTAATATGTAAATTTCTCGCTACTCGATCTGTTATTTTCTGGAGCGAATGCTTCATAGGAGAAGGGAAAAGAGGAAAGTAATTTCATGTGGATTTATTGAGATGTAATACAAGTGTTATCTGTTTTGTGACAACTAACATGTACATTTATTGATTGTTTCTACAGCTAAGAATAAGCCAGTGAAATGGGAACGTAGAGTAACACTGAAAAGAGATTGGAGACGTACTCTCACCTCAATCAGAAATGAAATCTCTAAAGGTAGATACCGTAAGGATCTCAAGAAGGTGAGGATTCATGTTTGTGTTTTGTGTGAGAAAAATGAACAACATATAAACTTGAGTCAAATTAATTAACTACATAGGAGAGTGGACACCGAGCTTTCAACTGAGACAAATATTTTTTTTTTTAAATTAAAACTATTGTATGTACGTACGTGACAACCAGCATTGGTGCTTGTACATCTACAAGACACGGTACAGATACAGGTACAGATACAGATACAGATGCATATATTGTTGTAACATGCTGAAATAAGCTACTGAATGGACATTGGTTTAATTGTGCTCATGTAGGGGGATGCCACCCTACTGTAACTGTTATTACGTCATGCATGTCGATGGCTTATATCAACATATTGCAATATCAGTTGCAGTTATATATAGTGTCTGTGTTAGGTTCTTGATCATTGATTATATGCTTACCTAGCCCAGCATCATTCCTGTCTTGCAGCCAATCACCAGGGATAATTTGACCAGACTGGTTTATTCAAAAACTAAGACTTCTGCAGTTCTTTCAGGCTGTTAGTTGGTAAAATGTACCCAAATCATAGTGTTCCTGGGGTGGGGCTGGGGGCCGAGTTGCAACCAAATTTAGCTTTTGTATGAATGAGAAAGCTATGGCAGTTTTACCATCCATGTTCTAAATTGTGAACAAAATATGTATACCTGTCTGAATTCATATGGAAATTGTAATCTGTGAATACATCAGTATTGTTGTTGATAGCACTGCTGTATTATTGTAATTTCAGGCTGCCTTGAGACGTGCCAGTGCTGTTCTTAAAAGCCAGAAACCTGTGGCAGCAGTCAAGAAGAGGAAGCCACGCGCCAAGCGTGAATAGATTATTAAGATCAGATGAAAAGATTCATATTTGACTGTGTACATTCAAACTTTGTCAGTCTTGTGAAATAAAAACACCACACACCGGTTTTAGTGGAACAGTATGTTGATGTTTGGCTAAATGAATGTAAGTGATTGAATGTGTATGAGATTAAAGTTTAATGAAGGTCTGAATATACAAGGTTGATGTATAATATAGGCGTGTATGTACATTTACTTTCATAGTCCTTGTACAGGTACCAGCATAGTCTGTAAGGTATGCCAAGATGGGGTGCCTTCACACATTGGTCAAGTCCTCTCAGAGAGAGGAGGGTGGAACGGCACAATATATCTTGTAGTCTGATTCCATGCAAATAAGATTCTGTAGCTGAAACACAGCCAAGAGATAAGTCTTTGTGTTAGTATCTCAAGCGGCTCTCGTCACAATTCCAATGCTTTTGCCCGTGAAAGCAATTCAGACATTTGGAATTACCACATGCAGAAGCAGCTGTGCTAAAATCTAATATGTCCCTGGTCCCCTTACAAGAGGTCGTGTTGGGACCATTATTACATCATAGCTTTACATAGTAAAATTCACTTAGATTTATCAGGGCTGTTTGTGCTAATATCAAATTCAAAACCTTCCCAAGGGCAAAAGCCTGGGTGTAGATGAATACCAAGACCAGTCTCTAGGCTAGCTGGATAGGTGAATCTTAGTAGTTGCTGAGCTCTCAATGTATGATTTATATTGACATCCTAGGGGGTCTATACTATTTTGTAAGGTACACTGATAGAGCAGCCGATGGGGGGCTGTTAAGTGTTATGTTTTCTGTCATTTGTTCTTTTATTAGTGCCCGTTACATAAATCTGACAATATGATTGGTTTTCTTATGAACCCAATTTCGAGTCGTATTTAGGAGTAGCCAACCAGAATCCGTTTTTACAATATAACACTGTTTAAAATAAAGTATGGTATTGTGTCAGATGTATGTAGGAGCACTCACAAAAGAACAAACAACAGTAAAAGTAACAGCCAAGAAGAAATCACGAATGTACACTACATTGGATATCAATCAGATTGGGTCAATACCACCTATTTATGAAATATCAGCCAAAGATGCACCTCTTCGACAAAATTTATGTTCAAATCATTAAAAACTATTCCATATGAAACGGAAGCTTGTTTCATGTCATTTTGAAATAATAGAAACTTTTAAGGTTTCACCATCCAATTGGCAATCTTGTTTATTTATCTTGTTTATTTTTCCCTACAACATAAAGTTAACTTGGTATTTAGCAGACATTTTGAATTCTGGATAAATAAAACAGAACTACATGTGTAACAACTGGTGTAACAATATTGCATAATCGTTGATGGGTTGAATCGTTGAGGGCGTTGTTCAGACCTCGTATGTTTGCTGCGCTCAGTGGCTTATGGGATACATCAGCAAGATGGCGGCCTCCATTGCAAAAGTTGTGACGTTGATGATCTCCCTTTTCGTCATATTTTCTGAGGGAAAAAGTGGTGAAAAAAGCTTTGAAATCGAAGGCATCAAAGTGGAAAGGAAATTCATTCCAAAGACATGTGATTTTGCAGCAGAAGACGGTGATTCGCTTTCAATACACTACAGGGGATCACTTGAAGATGGTTCGGAATTCGATTCGAGTTATTCAAGGAAAAGACCCTTCACATTTACTCTAGGTCAAGGTCAGGTCATTAAAGGCTGGGATCTTGGCATCCAGGGAATGTGTATTGGCGAGAAGAGAACTTTAACAATCCCATCCGATAAAGGGTATGGAGAAAGAGGGTCGCCACCAAAAATACCAGGGGGTGCCACACTGATATTTGAAACGGAGCTTGTTGACATCGATTAGAGAAATATATGCATGTAACTCTTTTGAACTCACTCCTATAACATTTGGGCTTCCATGTACAAACATGAACAATTGACTTATGTTTTATAATTTATGCAGAGAAACAAACCTTTTCTGAAATAATGACAGTAATCTGCAAAAGATGCTACTTTTACACCAATTCCGGGATGCAGACATACATCTTACCTCAGTAAGGGTAACAGGTGTTCATATCTCAGACAGAGTCATCACACTGTATACAGATACGTGACATTGCATTCACCTCAATCGTTATAGCTAATCGGCACAAACACATGTTTGCCAGATGGACAAGTCTTCCACTCTATCTTACTCTTAGTACTTTTAACGTTTTCCAAATTACGTACAATGTAAGTGTACGCATACGTTAGGATGATAATTTGATATAGCGATAGAATTGGACATCAACAAGTTTGGTCAAAGCAGGATTTGCTATATAACGACATGTGTTAACATTAATAGCAGTATTTTACAATAGCACCAACCTCGTTTACAACACCAGTTGACAATTGACATTCACCATACACAGATCTACGAAAGGGACAGTGTGGCACAACTCCACTGTTTACCCGTGATACAACATTTGGTGTGTGTTTAATAAATTGAAAACATAGATTGAGAAGATCAAACCCAACACCAGGTTCATTTTTTGACGAAAGCAATAAATCATGTTTTACAAGAAACACAAGCATTGGTAATTGTTTTGATTGTCATATTGTTGAGTCAAAAAATGATACACTAAGTTAAGGTTGTGCATTCATATCGTATTCCGGGCTAAAGACTATTGATTTGTTTCTTCTTTAAATCAGATCAGAATGGCACAATGGCCCTTTAGTCTTCCTCAACTCCCCGGGGAGCATACAATCCATTGCAGCAGTTTATGCCCATATGATTAAAGCCTTCACATTGCAACCTACATCCTACCAGGTCCCCAATTATACAGCTGGGTTGACTGAGGCATAGTCGTGGTTCAGATCTTGCTCAAGGACTTTAGCCACTCAGAAACAAACAGCAGGCAGCGACGGGGCTCGAACCTGCAACCTGCAGATTCCAAGGCAGTCACGCTAACCATTCACCCATCATGACTCCACATGCAATTTTTAACTCGCTACATTGGCCACCAGGGGGTGGCCGTGGTTGGTTAAGAAAGTGAAACTGGTAAATGAAAATAGCAACTGCCATAAAACTTTATACATATTATATAATAATAATAATAATAATAATAATAATAATAATTTATTCATTTATCCGCGCAAATTCACAATACGTTTCTATGCGCCTTATATAATCAAGCATAACCATGTATATTTATATTTAAGACAAACTCATATTTTCAAAGATATGCTACTAAATATTAGTCACATTACCTTATTAAATATTCAGAATGGTCACTACAGTTAAAAGTCATACTTTTTATTCCTTCACTAAACTACTAAGTATGTAGATTGTACACCCTGATGTTTGGTGTTGATAATCTTAAAGTCTCAGTGTGACTCCAACAATATAATGTCTTTTATCAAGGTTGATGTAGTAACTTGGGAACCAATATCTACTATCAAGGTTGATGTAGTAACTTGAGAACCAAGCTGTATTAATGTTAACCGTAAAGCTATATGAAGAACCAAAGCTGCAGTATACATGTACATGTACATGCTGATATTAATAACTGCAATGGCCAAAACAAAGGCTGTCATTGGATACATGGAGAGCAATGACTGGACTTCACAATTTAATTCAATATTACAATTATTATCATGTATATTTTATGAGTAACACATGAATTATCCTATATACTATACGAGTAACATGCATTAATTGGTACTCATACATTCATAGCTAGAGATGCTTCAAATTCACCAGTACTACATACATATACTAACATTTCCTTTTACATGGAGGGCAATCATGTCTGGAGAAACAAGACAGCGTTTATGTTGGTCTGGGGCACACTATGTCTCTATTTATTGGCGCAACATGCTCTCTGATGGTCTTGTACAGGTAAGTTTGACGTCCCCGTGTCATTCCAGCTGGTTGGATCACTGGTGGTAGTTCCTGTCTGCAGAACCGAGTATCTGGCTGTCGAAGTACTTTGAACTCCTTCTCCGTTGAGGTGAGTGATTCACGCACAAACACGCTACCTGGGTGATCAGATGTAAAGCAGAAATGGTGATATTTTCTTACCCCAGGAACAGGTTTGAAGAAGCGATGCAGGTATGTAATCCAATCCCGCCACTCATAGTGTGGATGACCAGTAGTACTGTTCTTAAACAATTGGGCAATGTTTGGACTGCAAGACAGATTGACTGGATGCTAGCTCATGTACAGTATCAATATTGGACCTTCTATATTTCTGTTTTAAATAACCAAAGAAACCATCAGCAGTGCATCCGGTGTGTCCACTCATCATGAAATTGAATTGAGTTGATTTGTGAAGTCCTGTCATTACTCTCCAGGCTAAGTATGCAATGACAGTCTTATTTTCGTTCTGACCACTGCAGTTATCAGCATGCATAGAGCAGCTTTGTTCACCAAAGCTGTACTGTTCAAAGTGATGGTGAAGACAGGATACAACAGTGTTAGGACCATGACTTTTTGTGCCATTTTCACCTATGGTTTCCTGTTCACTGATTAGATAATTAACTTGTCGTGGCACACCTTCACTACATATGCCAAACAACTGCACTTTTAATGGTGTTTTAAAAAACATTGGCCGAACCTGCCTAACTCTATGAGGGAGAAAGATATTTTGGGCAAAATCAAAAGTGTAATGAAATCAAATGAAATCATCACTACATGGTTCAATTGGCAAATCATATATACTCAATTGGTAAATCACAATCTATCAGTTCTTCTTTAGCTGCATTGATATATTCTCTATAGTATGCTCTGCCTGATTTAGCTTCATTGATGTGTGTTGTCAGGTCGATCACAGCATGCATTCAACTTTTCTTCTTCAGTGCGTGCATGGAACACTTTTTCTCGAAAGTCCCCTCATCTCTGACAAAAATCAGATTTTGGATTTGCGAATTGCACATGAGGATAAATCTGATGCCATACAAGTCGAAAGCTGTCATATCCAAATGGTCTCAGCTGGGCATTACAAACTGTACAGTACAGGCCATGCATTGTTTTATAATTTTCAGATGCTGGTAAATGCACTGGTGGTTTGTTATCTGTACCTCTTGGGGCTGCTGGCTGTGGAAGTCCATGGTCTTCAGCATACCGAAGTATAAATTCAGTATAGTGTATAACTTGTTCGTATGTTAAGGCATGCTTTGGATGTTTACCAGTGTTTCCATAAAATAGTGTTGTGTAAAAATAAAAATGCTTCTTTACAAACTTCCCTGTCATCATATGCATACTTGTGTCGTATTCTTTTCTTGGCTGCATCTGGGTCATCATCACATGGCTTTGGATCAAACCCAAGGACAAGTAATTTACCAATTATCATGGCATCTTTGACTTCATGGTTGCTATCTACAAAACTACAGAGGATACTAAAAACTGGCAGACTGAAGGAAGGCGGGGGTGGGGGGGGGCTACTCAAATATTTTTCAAAAATACTCAGAGCAACTTGATATATACTGGAGTGTAAAACTAATCAGCATACTGAAAGTCTACACTTCATTTGGAACAATTAAACTAAGTGTTTTAATCAGGTGATCTTGATAGACCGTTGCCAAATACTACATACAAATATCTTTCATTATTAAGAGGTCGAGCTATAGATTCATCACTTTCATAAAACCCTTTACAACAATTGACATCAACAGTGGCCTTTCATTTATCGCATGTGGGGAAAACTGTTTAAGGAGAGATTATGAAAAGAATGACGACTGTACAACTGAGTACTATTAAAAACAACTACATATACTTTATTGGTTATTAAGAAATTCCTACAAATAACACATAATCATCAGCTGATGTTGAGTTACCTGCAGTCCATAAATATTGATGCAAACTTGATATTGACCTATTTATGATTTGTTACTAAGGAAAGAATTGGAAGAGACTGAATTTATGATTGGTTACCTAAGGAAAACATTGGAAGAGACTACATTTATGATTGGCCAAACTTACGTTAATCAGCTTTGTTGAAAAGATGTCAGAATCCTGAAACAGACTCGAGCTCAGTATGAATTCTGTGCACATTTAAATGGCTATTGTAACTACTCCTTTTTTCTATCTTTTTTTTTAAATATATGCTTTTTTTAAAATATATGCTATTTTACCCCAATTTGCATGTGAAAAGATAATGAATCCTACTTTCCTCAACTTCTAGTTATTTGTGTACAAACAAATATTTCCCCCACCCCCTCCTTTCCCTTGACAGATGATTTAACAAACAGGGCGATACAAGACTACTTTATACACGGTTTCAACATTTACATGCTAGAATTTGTTTCATCGTAATTTTTTATCTCAACGTCAACGAAACATACTACCCCCAACCACCACCCCACCCCCATCATCGACGGACGTAGGAACACATCATCCATTGCGATGATGAACATACTCAAAGATACTTCTTTAATATAAAGTTTAAGATGTCGGAACGAGTCCATACTTAGACAAACTGACTGACTAACTAACTGACAAATAGACACACATACTGGCATACCTTGATCTAATGTCTATGAGGGGAAGTGATTGTTCCTTGGCGATATGAATATTAACATGTTTTCAGATGTCTCACCTGTAACAATAAAAGATTTACGCCTCTCAATATATCCCATTTCACAGACAATTAAAATTATAACAATCACTGCTTGGTGTGTAAGCTATGTGAACATTTATTTCAACTGAATAATTAATTTGAAATTGAACGAAAAATGGTAAAAATCCAAAGATAGGAAACGTAATCAAAGGTTGGCCTTATGGTCTCGATACTTCAGTCTGGATGTGCTGAACAAAGTCGACAGTGTACGATAGCAAGGTACAGCATATAATCAAAATTCACATTACAAGATGTCAGTACCATTCATTTACAGTACATTCATGAACTCACACCAACAACATATATAAGTTTGATGTGTCAGAAATATGGAAACTTTAATTGTTCTGTTTACTTGTTTGGAAATTAATACTATTGATACCCAGTCAAACTAATCTAGCCTGCAAGTACATCTAGTGATGTACACGTTCACACAGCTTTGTATTTGCCAAGATAAAGAGCTTTATAGCTATTTGTGATGTCATTAAAAGAGATTTTCCCTATGAAACTTTGTAGGATCTAGGAAATTCCCGCAAAAAAGGCTGAACAAATATCAACAAGTGCAGAATTTTTTCTTTAAAAGATTTCAAAGTTGAGTAAGTCACAGCGGTGCTCATAACACAATTGATATCAGTACTATAATGAATACAAAGGTACTAAAGTCAGAAGCTCATACATGTAAGTTCAACTGCACTTTCCCCTCTTTAATCTGAAACTTCATAAATGGCATGTTGCTGCTGTTTTAACTTGTTCTGCTTCAACGATAGTGCTAATTGTTGTGAAATTGTAAATTGCCATGCAGTTGCGCGATATATATTGTTCTCGCTCATTAATTCAGTATAACTGATCAACTGTATATTAATTTGTAATTCTAATCGTGTGCACATAATACATTATATATTTTGAGTCATATTCAGTACCTTGCTGTGAATTCTGTATACAAATAAGTGAGGGGACTAGCTGTAAACTATTGCCTAACTCCCCAATTACCAACTGTTATATTTATTTGGGGTAAATAAACTGATTATATATTATCTTGAAGAAAGAAAAAAATGTGATAATTCTTCAAGAATAAATTATCTCAGAAGACGTACATTCTGAGCGCCATCAAGATGCTCGGCACGATCATTGTCATCTTCAATGATTGAGTAGTTGATCCATTGCAAAGGTCACCATCATTACAGCATCGTGTACATATTTCGGTTTCTATAGCTGCACAACGAAACACAAAGGAAAGGAAATAATAAATTAACTGACACGGAACTGTGGAACCGTAGCCTGAGGAATTCTGCTGTATTATCTGTAATATTGTGACAAATTAACACTGAATTGTATAGCAAAGTATTTAGAAACATAGTACATAGTTTTAATAGTATATTGTCCATATACGTACATGATGTACCCATGTATATAGGTAGGTATCCAAGTCTTTGTGGTATTTTCATGTATTCATGCATATTTTGTTTGTGAATGTATGTATGTATGTATGTATGTATGTATGTATGTCTGTGGGTGTATGTATGTATGTATGTATGTATGTATGTATGTATGTATGTATGTATGTATGTATGTATGTATGTATGTTTACATGTATGTATGTATACACATGTATATGTTTTTATATATGTATACATGTATGTCTGTACGTCTGTACGTCTGTATGTATGTATGTATGTATGTATGTATGTATGTATGTATGTATGTATGTGTATGTATGTATGTATGTATGTATGTATGTATGTTTACATGTATGTATGTATACACATGTATATGTTTTTATATATGTATACATGTCTGTCTGTATGTATGTATGTATGTATGTATGTATGTATGTATGTATGTATGTATGTATGTATGCATGTTTTAGTTATGTATTTATCCCTCGATCTATATATGTTCGTTCGTTCGTCCTTTGTTTATTTGTTTGGTTTGTTTGTTTGTTTGTTTGTTTGTTTGTTTGCAACACAGTGCCTGGGCTCCCTGTGTTTTGATGTGGGAAATGAACAACCTTTAATATTGAACATAATAGGTATCTCTAGGCATGCGCATCAGATTGTCATGTGCAGTGCCGTGTATTAATATATGATCCGTTTCCTCGCTATGCAATTGAAGAAAACAAGAAGTACATTGCAGTCAAAGTAGAAAAGAAAAAGCAAATTACGACTGTGCAAACTTTTACGCCAAAAGAGCTAAATTTACGAAATTCGAAGAAAATAACAAAGTTTACCCAAAATGATCGTACACATGATGATTATAAAACTCTTTGACATGTAAGTAGAACATTGTATTTGTAATATAAGGTCTTTACGGTAAGGAAATAAATGAATGAGTACGAAGTTCTACTGACATTAAATTACAGTTTTATTATTTTTCATATGAGGTTTGACACTTCACGAACAATCATAAAATAATGACAATGGCATTGTAGCACAACTGTTTATTTTTTTTTATAAATGCTTATCCACATGCTGATCCATGCTAGGTATAGGTGTTCATTAACTGGATGACTATCCTGTTGCCTATCCAACCCTGTTGTTATCTTTGCAATATACGCGACCATTTGGCTGTTGCTATGGGCGTGGTCTTGTTACTAGGCACATTTACATTCATTTTTTGAATGTTTATCAATTTGTCTCATAATCCTTTTTATCTTTGCAATATATGTGATCATTTGACTGTTGCCATGGGCGTGGACTTGTTGCTATGCATATTTGCATATTTTTTTGAATGTTTGTTCACTGATCTATGAGTCCTTGTTATCTTTGTGAAATACACGACCGTTTGGCTGTTGCTATGGGCGTGGTCATAGTTGCTAGGGATATTTGCATACATATTTTAATGTTTACTAACTTGCCTACCAAATGATATTGTTATTTTAGCAAAATATACGGCCATTTAGTGTTGCTAAGGGCGTGGTCATGATTGTTACGGCCATTCGTGTCAAAAACTTTAGAAGAAAATCTGCAGAATAACACTTCTAGAAACATCTTACCAAGCTTCAGTCTCATTGACCAAGTACTTCTTGAGATGTAAGTTTTTTATCAAAATTCACATGTTTACACCTAATTTGCATAGCACTGATTAGATCATTATATGCTTAATATTTCTTAATCTATACACTCCCAGATGGATTCCCATTAAATTTCAGCCGAATCTGCTCAGTAGTCTTGGAATTAAATAATTTTGGCCAAAAAGACATGACACATTTTTAGCCCTAATTTGCATATTACGAATGGAATCATGTCATGAACAAATCTTAATTAACACACACCTAAGAATGTTTCCCCGAAATTTTAGACCAATCTGCATTGTTGCTTTTGTGATTAAGGGTTGTTGGGTTTTTTTTACCAAAAATGACATTTTTTTACCCAAATCACATACCTGTTTTGTGATCATTTTGTTTTGAACAATTTACCAACTAGACACCAAAAGTAATCTCTCCACCAAATACCAAGCCAATCGATCTGGCGGTTTTTGAGTTTAAGTCGTACACACACACACACACACACACACACACACACACACACACACATACGTGTGTTTTATTACAAATGAGGCCTTCAGTACGGGTGTGTGTTATGAGACCCCTAGTTTGTTGTGATGCTAAATCCATGAACATGATATCGTATATTCTTCCCCTAGCAGACTATACAAAAATCATCGCAGTTTAAAGAAACAACCATTATTGAGCTTTCTGTAGGCATGTGAACTTGTGAAGCCTTCCCAGGCTGACGTGGTTTATGGAGCCATTGGGTGTGAAGCATTTACTGGGCATAAGCTTAAAAGTAGGACCTTGGACCGAGTGTGTACTTTTAAGTGGGAAGTAGGGCCATTTACATACTCATGGAAGTAAAGTATAAAATAGGACCTTTATGCATTTTTAAAAGGTAAATTAAGTATCCCTGTATTTTCCGTTGTATCTTTACACAACAGCAACTGCAAAATTGTCAGAAAACTGACAACCTACTGTAATAATCTGGTATTTGACATAATTTCATATGCTTTCTTCCTTTTTAGAATGCAGAGTAGACAGAGGAAAAGATACCAAAAACTCTTGAAAACTTCAAAACCAGTTTAAAGTTTACTAGGTTGTTAGCATGTTATTAGTAGACTTCTTGAAACACGATTGTAGTCATATTCTGGTGTGTAAAATCAGACTTTTACCTTTATTTGACAATGATTTTATTGGCCAATAAAGACAAGGTAAAACAATATGGCAAATTTGAACACCCCTTGTTGTAACTGGTCTTCACGAAGGGACAATGTGATTACAAATAGGTTTTTGTATAGTGCTCTGAATTCTGAAGTCATGGGCTGATATGACACCAGACACAGATATTACACCAGACACAGAAAAATACACTGATCATATATTTTTAATTGAAACATCAAAACCAACAGTTAGAACTTTGCTATGTTGTGGACCAACATTATTTTGTTTTGGAATAAAGACTTCTACTTAAAAGGGTTTCTTAGATGATCTGGCAAGTAAAATGTGTGCATGAAGTGAAACAAATTTTGAACATGATGTTTACATAAAGTATACCCAATCCTTGTTCAGTTTATTTATTTTTCAAAAAATGTGAAAAACTGACTTCAAATGGACAATAAGAAATACAGTTCCAGCACACCAAAATTTTGCAGTCTGAGTCAAGGTTGAACATTTTAAATAAAATGGTGTGACAGGTGAACAAAGAAGTAAGTATGTGGCCCAGAATGCCAGGTCCACTTACATTATCACTTCACATGTTCAAGTACCAAGTATTTTTGATTGGACAATGGAGAAAATGAATTAAATGATACATTTCCAAGGTAGTGCCATGCATTATTTTCAGAATGTGGTCGATTGATACACGAGCCCATGGTCACAGCTAAATTTATGTATGACCATGCAGTGAGTCCTGGTGACAGTGTAGTGACCATAGTTGGCAGAACTCACATGGAGTCTAAAGTAGGTTACATGATGCATTTGTATAAATAACTCTGGCCCACCCCCATCTGCCAAAAAATTGTTGTGCCTTATCTCACTAACAAATTTACTTTATAAAAAAATGAATAACATAAAAAATTCTGCTTACAAAGGTCACACTCTTTCCTGTACATTACAGATTTGTCCAGTTAGTGACTAGCTACTACCTGCATTGACGCATTTTTCCAGGAAGAGGAACATGAATCAAAATTATTCCATTGTTATTATATTTAGGAAAGTGAGTTTAAAGTATTGTGCTTTTGAGATAAGACTGAGATAGGTTAGCAAACAAGTAGCCTAGAATCCATTCAAGTTCCTTATACTATGGTCACCACAAAGACACCAAAGCTCAGGCCACAGATGAGAGATTCAATTTCTGCTGTATTTTAAATAGAAGACACAAATAAGTCAAATCATGTACACAATACAAGCTACAAAGTAATACTTTGGTGTGTGTATTTTCAACAGAAAAGCAGGACCATTTACACACCCTTGGTACCATGGTACAATGGAAGGCCCTGGAGTGTGATAATTTAAGTGACAAATAAGGCCATCTACACACTCTTAGTAATATGGCAACATGACAGACCTTTGACTGTCCATTTATACATTGAAAGTTGGCCATTTATACAATCATAGTAATAATATGCAACAATGAAAGGAGTTTGTAGTGTGTACTTATGAGGAAAGTTGAACATTTACACATTCATAGTATTTTGGTAAAATGTATTTTTTAAAGTTTAACATGGGGTCATTTAAACACTCATTGGAGTTTGGTAGAGAGGGAGACATTATTGTGTTCTGAAGTGGAAAACTAAGAAGTCCCAGAATGTAAACAGACAAGAGGTTAACTACAAGCTATGCAGCTTTGAACAGCAACCAATACACAATTGTAAGATGACTGATGACTCAATATATTGTTCTCACATTTGACAGCACTTCATATATGTGGTCTTGCTAGATATTAGACTTTAGGGGGATATTACAACAGACACAGAAACAATATACTGAACATATACTTTTATTTGAAACATCAAAACCAAAAGTTAGAACTTTGCTATGTTGTGGACCAACATTATTTGGTTTTGGAATAAAGACTTCTACTTAAAAGGGTTTCTTAGATGATCTGGCAAGTAAAACTTGCACATGAAGAGAAAAAATGAAGTAAGAAAAGTTTCAACTTAAACTTTGAACATGATGTTCACATTAAGTATACCCAAGCCTTGTTCAGTTTATTTATATTTCAAAAAATGTGAAAAACTGACTTCAAATGAACAATAAGAAATACAGTTCCACCATGATACTCAGTGAAGGTTGAACTTTTTAAATAAAATGGTGTGATAGGTGAACAAAAAGTGAGTAGGTGGCCCAGAATGCCAGGTCCACTTATATTATCACTCCCCATACTCCAAAGCTTCAGGGTTAGTCAGAGATTTCAATTATTGTTCAGGTACTGAGTATTTTTGTTTGGGCAATGGAGAAAATGAATTAAATGGTACATTTCCAAGGAAAGCCATGCATTATTTTCAGAATGTGGTCGATCGATACACTAGCCCATGGTCACAGCTAAATTTATGTATGACCATGCATTGAGCCCAGGTGACGGTGTAGTGACCATAGTTGGCAGAACTCACATGGAGTCTAAAGTAGGTTACATGATGCATTTGCATAAATAAGTCTGCCCCCCCCCCCCCTCATCTGCCAAAAATTATTGTGCCTTATGTGACTAACAAATTTACTTTGAAAAAAACTTAATAACAAAAAAATTCTGCTTACAAAGGTCAAACTCTTTCCTGTACAACAGAGATTTGTCCAGTTAGTGACTAGCTACTACCTGCATTAAAACATTTTTCCAGGAAGAGGAACATGAATCAAAATTATTCCATTGTTGTTATATTTAGGAAAGTGAGTTTAAAGTATTGTGCTTTTGAAATAAGACTGTGATAGGTTAGCAAACAAGTTAGCATGGAGCCTAGTATCCATTCACGTTCCTTATACTATGGTCACCACAAAGTCACTAAAGCTCAGGCCACAGATGAGAGATTCAATTTCTGCTGTAATTTCATATAGAAGACACAAGTCAAATTGTGTACACATTACAAGCTATAAAGTAATACTTTGGTGTGTGTATTTTCAACAGAAAAGCAGGACCATTTACACACCCTTGGTACCATGGTACAATGGAAGGCCCTGGAGTGTGATAATTTAAGTGACAAATAAGGCCATCTACACACTCTTAGTAATATGGCAACATGACAGACCTTTGACTGTCCATTTATACATTGAAAGTTGGCCATTTATACAATCATAGTAATAATATGGCACAATGAAAGGAGTTTGTAGTGTGTACTTATGAGGAAAGTTGAACATTTACACATTCATAGTATTTTGGTAAAATGTATTTTTTAAAGTTTAACATGGGGTCATTTAAACACTCATGGGAGTTTGGTAGAGAGGGAGACATTATTGTGTTCTGAGGTGGAAAATTAGGAAGTCCCAGAATGTAAACAGACAAGAGGTCAACTACAGGCTATGCAGCTTTGAACAGCAACCAAAAAAAATGAATTAAATGGTACATTTCCAAGGAAAGCCATGCATTATTTTCAGAATGTGGTCGATCGATACACTAGCCCATGGTCACAGCTAAATTTATGTATGACCATGCATTGAGCCCAGGTGACGGTGTAGTGACCATAGTTGGCAGAACTCACATGGAGTCTAAAGTAGGTTACATGATGCATTTGTATAAATAACTGCCCCCTCCCCCCATCTGCCAAAAATTATTGTGCCTTATGTGACTAACAAATTTACTTTGAAAAAAACTTAATAACAAAAAAATTCTGCTTACAAAGGTCAAACTCTTTCCTGTACAACAGAGATTTGTCCAGTTAGTGACTAGCTACTACCTGCATTAAAACATTTTTCCAGGAAGAGGAACATGAATCAAAATTATTCCATTGTTGTTATATTTAGGAAAGTGAGTTTAAAGTATTGTGCTTATGAAATAAGACTGTGATAGGTTAGCAAACAAGTTAGTATGTAGCCTAGTATCCATTCAAGTTCCTTACACTATGGTCACCACAAAGTCACCAAAGCTCAGGCCACAGATGAGAGATTCAATTTCTGCTGTAATTTTAAATAGAAGACACAAGTCAAATTGTGTACACATTACAAGCTACAAAGTAATACTTTGGTGTGTGTATTTTCAACAGAAAAGCAGGACCATTTACACACCCTTGGTACCATGGTACAATGGAAGGCCCTGGAGTGTGATAATTTAAGTGACAAATAAGGCCATCTACACACTCTTAGTAATATGGCAACATGACAGACCTTTGACTGTCCATTTATACATTGAAAGTTGGCCATTTATACAATCATAGTAATAATATGGCACAATGAAAGGAGTTTGTAGTGTGTACTTATGAGGAAAGTTGAACATTTACACATTCATAGTATTTTGGTAAAATGTATTTTTTAAAGTTTAACATGGGGTCATTTAAACACTCATGGGAGTTTGGTAGAGAGGGAGACATTATTGTGTTCTGAAGTAGAAAAGTAGGAAGTCCCAGAATGTAAACAGACAAGAGGTCAACTACAGGCTATGCAGCTTTGAACAGCAACCAAAAAAATGAATTAAATGGTACATTTCCAAGGAAAGCCATGCATTATTTTCAGAATGTGGTCGATCGATACACTAGCCCATGGTCACAGCTAAATTTATGTATGACAATGCATTGAGCCCAGGTGACGGTGTAGTGACCATAGTTGGCAGAACTCACATGGAGTCTAAAGTAGGTTACATGATGCATTTGTATAAATAACTCTGCCCCCCTCCCCCCCATCTGCCAAAAATTATTGTGCCTTATGTGACTAACAAATTTACTTTGAAAAAAACTTAATAACAAAAAAATTCTGCTTACAAAGGTCAAACTCTTTCCTGTACAACAGAGATTTGTCCAGTTAGTGACTAGCTACTACCTGCATTAAAACATTTTTCCAGGAAGAGGAACATGAATCAAAATTATTCCATTGTTGTTATATTTAGGAAAGTGAGTTTAAAGTATTGTGCTTATGAAATAAGACTGTGATAGGTTAGCAAACAAGTTAGTATGTAGCCTAGTATCCATTCAAGTTCCTTACACTATGGTCACCACAAAGTCACCAAAGCTCAGGCCACAGATGAGAGATTCAATTTCTGCTGTAATTTTAAATAGAAGACACAAGTCAAATTGTGTACACATTACAAGCTACAAAGTAATACTTTGGTGTGTGTATTTTCAACAGAAAAGCAGGACCATTTACACACCCTTGGTACCATGGTACAATGGAAGGCCCTGGAGTGTGATAATTTAAGTGACAAATAAGGCCATCTACACACTCTTAGTAATATGGCAACATGACAGACCTTTGACTGTCCATTTATACATTGAAAGTTGGCCATTTATACAATCATAGTAATAATATGGCACAATGAAAGGAGTTTGTAGTGTGTACTTATGAGGAAAGTTGAACATTTACACATTCATAGTATTTTGGTAAAATGTATTTTTTAAAGTTTAACATGGGGTCATTTAAACACTCATGGGAGTTTGGTAGAGAGGGAGACATTATTGTGTTCTGAAGTAGAAAAGTAGGAAGTCCCAGAATGTAAACAGACAAGAGGTCAACTACAGGCTATGCAGCTTTGAACAGCAACCAAAAAAATGAATTAAATGGTACATTTCCAAGGAAAGCCATGCATTATTTTCAGAATGTGGTCGATCGATACACTAGCCCATGGTCACAGCTAAATTTATGTATGACAATGCATTGAGCCCAGGTGACGGTGTAGTGACCATAGTTGGCAGAACTCACATGGAGTCTAAAGTAGGTTACATGATGCATTTGTATAAATAAATCTGCCCCCTCCCCCCCCCCCCATCTGCCAAAAATTATTGTGCCTTATGTGACTAACAAATTTACTTTGAAAAAAACTTAATAACAAAAAAATTCTGCTTACAAAGGTCAAACTCTTTCCTGTACAACAGAGATTTGTCCAGTTAGTGACTAGCTACTACCTGCATTAAAACATTTTTCCAGGAAGAGGAACATGAATCAAAATTATTCCATTGTTGTTATATTTAGGAAAGTGAGTTTAAAGTATTGTGCTTATGAAATAAGACTGTGATAGGTTAGCAAACAAGTTAGTATGTAGCCTAGTATCCATTCAAGTTCCTTATACTATGGTCACCACAAAGTCACCAAAGCTCAGGCCACAGATGAGAGATTCAATTTCTGCTGTAATTTCATATAGAAGACACAAGTCAAATTGTGTACACATTACAAGGTACAAAGTAATACTTTGGTGTGTGTATTTTCAACAGAAAAGCAGGACCATTTACACACCCTTGGTACCATGGTACAATGGAAGGCCCTGGAGTGTGATAATTTAAGTGACAAATAAGGCCATCCACACACTCTTAGTAATACGGCAACATGACAGACCTTTGACTTCGACTTCACAATTATGAAAAAGAAAAACAACACTTTGAAAAAGTAGGATCATTTACAAAGTAACACTGTAACATGGTAGAACGTGCGACTGAGGAGAGTGCACAAACTCTTTTTTACAAACATCAAAGCCAACAAAGTTACAAATATGCCATGCTAAGAACCCATGTTATTTTGATATTGGGTAAGAAAGTCATTTCTCAGAAAAACAATTTCCTTCAAACCGTCAAGTCAAACTTGCATATGAAGAGGAAAAACATGAACTTGGAAAACTCAATGTCAAAAAGCCTTCAACTTTGAATAAAATGTTTTGATGAACTATCCTAGTTGCTCTAGCTCATGTTAGCTGTCTTTCAAAAACAGGCGCCAAAAATCAAAACCTTACAGCACACGTTAATATTGCTTTGTCAGCAAAAGGTTGAGATTTTGAAATCAGTTGGTGTGATAAGTGAGTAATTACAAGAATATGTAGCCTAGAATCAAAGCCAGTTCCGATGGCATTTATTGCTAGTGTATCACAACACAAAGGCTTGATGGTCAGACATTTCAATTACATTGAAAATTGACTAATTGTGATTGGAAAATGCTCATATGAAAATTAAATTGTGTGGTAAATTTCCATGGCAATGCCATTGTTTTAAAATGTCAGTACTATACCACACCTGGTGGCATCTAGTTAACAAGAAACTTATATGCACACATGATTGTCGGCAACCATAGTTGGTGGAACTTAATACATAGTTACTTCACTAGGTCATATTTTGCATTGAATCAGTCCTGCCCTATCAGACCAAAGGCTATCTTTAAAAAAACAGCTTCTTAACAAACTTTGATTCCAAAGTTAACTCCTATTTATGAAGTACAACAGTCAAACTCCTACCTCAGCAACTACCACTCTGAGAAAGGCCATAAAAACAGCTTCTTAACAAAACTCTGATTCCAAAGTTAACACCTATTTATGAAGTACAACAGTCAAACTCCTACCTCAGCAACTACCACTCTGAGAAAGGCCATAAAAACAGCTTCTTAACAAAACTCTGATTCCAAAGTTAACTCCTATTTATGAAGTACAACAGTCAAACTCCTACCTCAGCAACTACCAGTCTGAGAAAGGCCATAAAAACAGCTTCTTAACAAAACTCTGATTCCAAAGTTAACACCTATTTATGAGGTACAACAGAGAATTATCAAACTCCTAACTCACCAACTACCAGTCTGAGAGAAGCAACCAAAAAAAACCCAGCTTCTTAACAAACTCTGATTCCAAAGTTAACACCAATTTATGAAATACAGCAGAGAATTATCAAACTCCTAACTCACCAACTACCAGAGAAGCATCAATTTTCATTAAATGAAAACAATAGTAATATTAATGCCAATTACACTGCAGAAATCATGCATACACTACACTGCAAGTCTTATAATTTACACATCTTTACCCTTCCATCACCACACTTGTGACCCACATGATTACTACCACCTTTGTCTAGGGGTAGCATGAAACAAAGTATCACCTTTGACCTGCCACATCACCTAGGGAAGATTTGACTGGAGGCAAAAAAGGCCAAAGATGACATTCTGTCCATACTTACCACCTTTACACAACCTTTACACAATTATTACACAGGTGGAAAGATGAGTAAAATGACTTTCTGTATTTTGATATTTAGTTATAGGAATCAAGACCTAAAGACATCCCAACCCCAACAAAGTTTATGCAACCAAGATGATCGCTATTTTGAAGCAGGCAAAGACTTACAAGCACTTTTCTGGATTTTATTATTTTCTTTGCCAATTTAACCTCTTTCTTTGCATGAGGTATCTACATGCTTTAATAGCATCAAAGTTTTGGAGTTAACAGCTCTCAAAATATGAATATTCTCCACACAAAATAGCTCATTATAGTGAACACATATTGCCTGGCCATGTGGGCTATAGCACTCGTTTATTACACCTGAGGGACTGTGAGTTACCAGAATCACATGCTATTTCCCCGAGGCCGAAGCCAAGGGAAATAGCATGTAATTCTGGTAACTCACAGTCACGAAGGGGTAATAAACAGGTGCTATAGCCCAAATATAGGCCAGGCAATATGTGTTTTATAATATACCTCATGAAAATCTTGCCCTCTTTTCTTGAGGTTGGCAGACGACATCGTTCGAAGCTGCCATTTTGACCTGCTGTGAATGTGCGGTGGTCACATGACCATGTAATAGTTGATGGAACTATTTCCCTAGGGAAATAGTCATTCTATTTTCCTATCATGTGACTGATTCTAGCGAATCATGGCACAGCATTATCACTAGGTATATTATAACTTAAATTATATCAGACAATGATGCTACTGAATGCACTCTACATAAGAATACTTAATTTCCACACATTGTGCACTATAGTATGATGTAGGGCATGAAAAGCACAAACAAAATGGCCACCGAGCAGCCATATTAGAACATGTGTCACAAAAGAAATAAACAAGCATGTATGTTATACTCGTGCCAAGTTTGCCAGAAATAAACTCAGTCTTGTCAAAAAAATATGACTTCAGATGCTCACATGCAGGAACAGATGGACAGAACCCAATATATGTGTCATTTACATTATCCAAGACTTCCTCCAGCAGGGATTGAACTTTTCAATCTCAAACACAACTTTTGAAAGCTACACCTGAAGCTTTCATCCTCTAACTAATCAACTTCATCAGCAGACTGAAAAAAATTGACATGAATTAGCTAAGCTAAGAACAAAAGGTGTTACTTACCATGTTTAGAAACATAACCACTCACTGGGTTAGTGAGTGATATTAACACTGTGACAGTGGTCCTATGCATGGGAAAGACTGAAATGGCTCCCATCTTTGTTTAAATGATCATGCAAGCAATTGTTAGTAAAACGAAAGGACAAGACAGACAAAAAGGATCTGAAGGGTCCAACATATCGCATTAAATGTGGGGGCGGTAGTGATAGTCAGTGTGATCAAGACTGAATCGGGGAGATGGAAAGATCACTGAAAGTGAGGTTTTTAGAACACGTACAGATTGCCAAGCACATTACTAGTACATCCGAAGTGTCTAGACATATATGTCAAATTTACTGTGGACATACATAGTATATCAATCTGGTGACCACTTCTGACTGTGAAACCACGGGCTTACAGGCCTACTTTGAACAGAGATGGGGACCATTTCACATACATGTACATGGGACTCACTCACTAAGCCAGTGAGTGGTGGTGTTTCTAACATGTTAACACCTGCTGTTTGTTTATGTCAATTCCTTCAGTCTGCTGGTGAATACCTTAGTTTGACTGGATGAATGCTTCAGGTACAGCTTTTAAAAGTTGTTGTGTTGGAGAATGAAAATTTCAAATTTCAGTAGAAAATGGCTTATAGTATACCACACAGTTTAACCTACATAGTTACTTGACAGTGTTATTTTACATGAACAAACAAGGTCATGTGAAGCATTAAATAATTAGACATACCTCACTGTCGATCACTGTCATCTACTGTGAGCTATGTGCAATATTGGTTATCACATGAGGGTTGACTAATCACGAATCAGTTAAAAGTCACAATTTGATCACTGCCTAGATAGGAGATAAACCAGACAATTCTGATCAATAGCAAAACCATACATTACATTTGTTGTTTGGTGCCTTTTTTTTCATATGCTATTGCTCTGGTTTGAACATGCCATTTTATTAATTTCCAGTCCCTGTTGCACAACACTTTCTCCTTCAATAGGCATTTTTCAGCTTCAGACTTTGTTACAGCTTTCCTCTTTTGAATGTGAGACATGAAATTCCTGTCAATGGCTTCTTCTTCAGCCCTTGTCCATGGCACTCTTCGTCCAACAACTTTAGACTTTGTCCCAACTACATGTACAAAGAAAAAAGACCAATTTTCAGCAATATACTTTCACTGTCATCCTTGACATCAAGGAAGAACATTCAGCTGACATTGTTAATGATGTAAATGAGCAATTACAAGACACTGTAGCACTTAATAACTTTTGGAACTATCATATTGCTGTATGATCAATGTTTGTTTCAAGTTCCATCAAAGCAAACTTTCCTATTCTTTCTGGATTTACGCGCATTGATAAATATACAAATGAGCAATTAAGCAACAAAACTCTAGTCTTTTCGTACTCATGTTGCATCCAAATACTATGTCAGCCCACAACTGCTTGAAAGAAAGTGTGACACTAACAATTTGTTAGCATATGTACGTCCACATGTGCGTGGGGTGTGACAGTACTCCATATCCTGCAATGCAAGTAATCCATCGGACCCCTTCTCATGCATTGTCAGTTTTTATGCTCGAAGATCCTTGCTTAGCGTTTGATACTGTCTATCAAGACATTTAGGGATTGATCTGACATTAGTACCGGAACAATAAAGTACACTGTAGTGTATTATAAAACACACATTGACCAGCAACAGCAACCTGTTCCAGAACGGGTTGCAAGTAACTTGAAATGAATGCAATTTCATTTGACTGGAGGAAAACAGTCTGATTCATTCTGGGTGACTAACTTATTTCCTCCTTGGGAACAGATATTGACAGAAGCCATCACAACCAGTCATTCTATGACAGTTTAGCACTTATTTTACACTTACCTGTGGTTGATCTATTTTTAGGTCCTGTAGACGACCCCTTCTTAGGTCCACAATTTTCTCTAATCTCTGGTTGACTTGTCTGATTATGTATACTTATTCTTTGTATTCCCTCACTGGAGGCTAATGAAAAAATTATAGTCACTGTGTAAAATATCAAGCCTATGCAGTAAAGATGGTATGTTCACAAATTATGCAACTCAAAATCACTGTTAGCAAAGACAAGAATTTTTGAATTCAAAAGAAAAGAGCTGCCAACCAACTATTCTTGCTGTATACCACACATTATAGCTATCACATATATATATGTTAAATTTTATCTTGTGATTTCCCAAATGATTCATAGTAAATATTTCTATACAGCTTGGATTGATACTCCAGAACCTGAAACAAACTGAATCACAACAAAAGACAAAAAATGCACCACACCACCCCAAAGGGTCATTAATGTACAAGTGTGTCTTCAAGAAACAATTATTACTTGTAGGCATTTACAAGGATCTCATATCATTAAAAAACAAAAACATATTTAGAAATACAAGTATTTAATGACAAGACTGATGACACTTTGTATGTTCTTAAAAATTCTGACTTCTCAGCAGCACAGACAATTTTTAGATGTGCTACTGTTTTCATTTAATAACTGTTTTAAACATGTCCTTTTCCGATGTAGCATAGAGGAGAGCATTATTTTTTTTTAAAAGTACAAGTGGACAATTAACTTACCTGGATTAGGGTCCACTTCTTTTTTTGAATCATCACAATCTGGATTAGGGTCCACTTCTTTTTTTGAATCATCACAATCACTATCACATGAGTCTTCCTCATCAGAAAGGAGTCCAGTAACTTCTGTTGGAGCAAACAAGCTTGAGTGAGGTCCTCATCATGACACAAAGAAATTGAGAGAGAAGTCACGCAGTGTTTTATTTAAGGGTGGTAAGTAGGTAAATGTTACCGGGGTTCCCCTGTCATTTTGTCCAATTGACACTTCAATTTTTCATCACTAATGTTACCGCAGTTCCCTATGAATTTGCCTGTGTTCCCAGGCAGCTGACCTTAAATAAAACATTGTGATTGTGAAGTGTACATACATCAGGTTTGGGCACCTGCTTGGGGGTTCCCTGGTAGGGGCCTGTACACACATACATTTAGATGCAGTAAATTTTTTTCCTTTTTTCTGATACAGTCGTCATTATCATTTTCTTTGGTTAAACTTTAATGACAAAATCATAAAGCCTTAAATAGACCAATTGACACCCAGATAGGTATGATGGTTAGTACAATGTAAGAAAATGAAGAGAAATACTTATTATACTATTTTATTTCTTCTTTACATAAAATTTGGTGCATACTCTTATTTTCAAAATTTAAACTTAGGCCAAAAAAAGGTTTTGTTTCCCGTCCTCGCGTGCGTCATTCCAAACCATGCCCATCGTACGTTTTTATTCTGTTTCCCCCTCCCCCATCTACCACAGGCAACTGACAACGTACAAAGTATTTCAACTGTAAAAAAAATTCAGTGATTGTATTAGTATATTTAAAGGGTAATTAAAGTACTGGTAATTTGATGGTACCTCCATACATTTCGTCTGAATACGTTGGAACATGGCGTATCATGTAGACGCGTACATACATGTTATAAGGATGAATGCGTACTCTGTAATACATGTGTTGTAGAAGCTCGTGAGACAGAACGTCTAGCGGACACACAGTTGAAATACTTCGTACGTTGTCAGTTGCCTGTGGTAGATCAGTGAGGGGGATGTTTTATTTTTGTATTGCTATGCTTTTGTCCATTCAAGTGTCCGTTGGCAGCAAAATCTTTTTGATGAATGATTTTCAGATTACTACTGTGACTGTAGGTAAAGCTCAAATGTAGGGTACTAACCTTCTGGAATTATATCTATTTCTTCCAGACTTCTCCCTCTATATTTGGCAATAGTTCCACTTTCCATAGCCAGCAACACCTTACTTATCTGTGCAGCTTGTACGGCACTTTCTTGTTGCCTATAAAAATTACTGTGTACCCTGATGTCATGCCCCATATATTGGGCAAGGTTTGCTAAATCATTATTTTTCAAGTTCAGGATCTGACACATTGTAGCCACATGCTTTCGCATACGTGTGGACTGTAAGCTTTCAGGATTTGACACATTGGCCTGCACTGCACATGCTCTGAGAGTATCGGTGCCCCTGTAGTATAATCTTCTTGCTCCATTGGGATTAGCGAAAAAATACGGATTCCCTTCTAAGCCAGCACTTTGTCGGGTCTTCACCAGCAATTCCATAATCTCATATGTGTTGGGTGATAGCAGAATTGGAACCTTGCCGCCCTTTTTGCCTCTAGTTACGATTCTTGTGAAGTATTTCAATAGTTCTTGCTCTGTGGTACTTAGAGAAGCTAGGACATCTGCATTTGGTGGTGAATCATCTCTATTTATGAATGTTTCAAGAAGAAGTCTTGACACTTCTCCGCTCCGTCTCCTGTTAAATATGATAACAGAAGTCAATGTCACCTGACACAACTTTCCCCACATTTCCTTTGTGAATCCATCTATATGTGCCCCAGAAAGGTTGTCTTTATAGTGTGTCATCTCTTTAGATAAGTAGTCTGTGATTTTCTGTACATCTTCAGAAGATGGCAGCACTGCAGTTTTATTCCATCTTGCTTCTTTGAGTGTAGTAAGAGCAGCAGCAGAAATTTCAGCATTCCATTCTGATCTATAGATTTGCTGGAAACGCTCAGCCTGTAAAATATGAGTAAATATTCATAATGAACTTGTCAAACAAACAATTGTTGGTGTTAGCCCTTGGGAAGTTGTACGGATATGTGCCACCCAGATGGGCCACTTTCCTAAAATTGGTTGACATTTCACCTGAAAACCCCCTCAACATAGAGAAACCTTAAAATATAGGTTTGATTTTGACTAGAAATCCCTAAAAATGTGTCTACTTTTTTGAGTTTGCATTGGTAGATGTTTTCAACTCAGGCATCAGACCCGCCATACAAAAATAATGGGAGTACGTACAGTACCCCACTCAGGGTTTGATGTAGCCGTGTGTGGGAGAAGTGACAACCACAGTGGGTACCTAATGTACCTTTCTCTGTTGATTGATGTTGAACAGAAAACCACTGACAACTGTAGAGAGAGTGTTACGCTACCCTCTTGTTGTCAAAGATGTATTAAACAAGATCTATCTAGGTGCCAAGTGAGTGAACCTATATAATTGGTTTTGAGACAACAGGATAATTTGTTACTACATTCACTGTGTTAGAGTATTTTACAGTAACTGTTACAATTACATTATTTGCAGTTGGCTTTGAATATTATTGATAAGCCCTGAACAAAACATTAACTTCTACATACCTTTTTAATTCTCTCATCACAGTTTTCCATTATTGCACAGTACATATCAATCTCAGAGAGGGAAAGAAGGTTGTAGCCAGTCTTCAATGCCAATGAGGGGACTTCATAGCTCACTCCATTAAATCTACCAAGAGCTCTCACTGTCTTTATTACTGTCGGAAAGTTCTCTGGAGAAATGAAATCTTCCATCATCTTTAGACCTAAACTTCTTCCTGCTACAACCAATCGGCCACATTCTCGCAATCGCTGTTTGATGTAGTCATTCTTTGCAGTGTCATATATAACTTTACCACTTTCCAACTGCCGCCGTCCATGCTTCTTGAATAGCTTCTCTCCAAACTTTATGATTAGTGGGTCAGCCATGATCGCAGAAGTGACTTCGTCTTTCTTCATATCTGACAGAACTTTCCAAAACTCATGTGAAACATTCTTTGGCATGGGCATTAGTTGCCATGCACTCGCTTGTATTTGACGACCTTTTATTGCATCACTACTGCTTTTCCTGAACGAACATGTTTGTACGTGACGCCACAGTGTGTCCTTGAAAAACATTCCTCCACAGTGTACGCAGAACAGGTAACTCTTAGCTGTGCGTTGTTTTGATGGTTGCCTTCTTGTTACAATAGTTCCAGAGTTCTTCGTTAATACTTCCATATTGTGTGCTTTGTTCCCTTTATTCACAATTAGACTAAACGATCTCTTCCGTTCTTTTGAATATTTCGGATAAGCCAGAGCTGCAGCTACTTCCTTCTCCTCTTTGTGCATTAACTTTAAATGTCGAGCTATATGAGTTTGTTCTTTATCACAGTAGTAGCAGTAATTGACTTTGTTCTGTATTCTTTTGCCTTGTGCATTACGTGAAACACACTTTACTGTGATTCCCGTCTCAGACTGACCTACTTCACTTTGACTTGAGATGAATCCAGGCTCAGCTTCTTTTTTGTCCACTGGTTGGCAACTGCCATCATTATTTTGGCCCTCAGTCACATTCAATTCTTCACTACTGTGATTAAAGTCATGATCAGTACCAGGCTTAGGTCTTGGTTTGTCCATTTGTTGACTTCTGGTATCACTATTTTGACACTCACTTGTATTCAATTCTACACTAAGGTGATCACAGTCAGAATCATCATCACTGTCACTTTCAGGGTCAGCACTGGGAACATACTCAGAACAACTGGACTCTGCAGCTTCACTGTCTTCTGTATTCTTCAAAGAATTGAAAGAGTATGGTCCCTATGCAAAATAAGAAACATGGGAGCTTACAGTAATGGATTGTTTTATGTTTTTGCAAGTTGGTGAATGTCAGGGCATACATAAATTGACAGAAATACCTCCACTACACTTATCATATGGCGAATCTGTCACTACTGTTCACTTGATGTCCTCTCTGGTGCATTAAAAAGCTTTTAATAAACTACTCATACGATAAAAATTGTATCACATACAACAGATGTATGATTTGGGAAACCTGAAACAATTATGATGCTTTGTCAAGAATTTACATCTTTTCTGATTTTTCAATCACTGATCACGTGCAATGGAAACAAAATGGCTATCAGTTTAGGTCATCTTGGGTACATGTAACATCACAGTTATCCATGGCCTTGTTCAATTGGACTTTAGTCTAATACAGCGAGTGCAAGTCAAAACAGCATGGAATTTCAGTGTTCAAATCGGACAGTTTTCTTGACTGACAGATACATTAGAAAAGGTATTAAGGTGCGGTGATAAAATACTGGTATCTAATTGAATCAATTTGATATCCAATCATAATGATTATTTCATGGCAAAACTTTCAAGTATATCTACAACCCCTCTGATTTTTAAAAAACAGAATTGTTTTCATCTTCTGGAATGAATATCAAATTTTGATTACCTTTTCAATCAAAGAAACATTAACATGTAATGTCTGACTAATTACATCAAAATACTGTGCCAACATGTACCCATATGAAATTGACTTGCCTGCTATCACCCCATTTCACACACCAATAATGTTGTTACACCTTTATGTCAAGAAATCTGTCTGTGTTGAACACTGAAAATCTACACTGTCCTGATTTGCACTGTAGCTATAATGTAGATCCCAACTTACCTGATCGCTTTGATTTTCAGAATCCTCATTACAAGAATCCATGACAACATCCTCATTACTAGAATCCATGACAACATCCTCATCACTGGAATCCAATGCAGTATCCACATCGAATACCTTTGGCTTTAAAAAAAAAAGTTGGTTGCATGTAACAAAATTGTGACTTAATTGCTCATTTTTTGTATCAACAATTATTATAATCTAGTATTTTGACAACTGATAAGGTTAACATATTAATTAATCAGTGCTTACAGGCTTATTACTTCAAGAAAAAGTAAGGTGTGTATTCATTCTGTCAGAATGGGTATTGAGAAATATACTTTGCTCTGTTAGCATGACCAAATATCTGTTTTGAACAAATCAATATGATGAACACAATATAGCAAATTAGTTCTAGCATACATACCTCACTACGATGACGCTTCTTACTGGGGGAAACAATGGCAACATTCTGAGATCTACTGAATGTCAGAGAGTGTTTGGCTGGCAATGTTGAGAAAGGAGTCCTATTCCACCCCAGTGGAATTCCTGACTGGGTCAAGCTGAGATTCTTATGTTGACATAAAGCAGAGTCTGGATTCTCACTCTGTTGAGATGACTTGGCTGTTACTGCTGAGACTGTGTTCAAATTCTGTTGAGATGATATGGCTGTTTGAGTCGAGTCTGGATTCTTGTTTTTTTTAGATGAGATGGCATTCGAGTCTGGATTCTTGTTCTGTGGAGACGACATTGCTGTAATAGTTGAGTTTGGATTCTCAGTCTGTTGAGAGGAAATGGCTGTTAGAACTCTCTTCAACTTCTGTTGATATGACATGGCTGTTGCAGCTGTGTTCAAATTCTGTTCAGAAAACATGGCTGTTGGAGGAGCCGAGTCTCTGTTCAAGATTGAATTCTGTTTTGAGGACAAAGTCTGATCTGTGTTCAATTTCTGTTGATAAGACATCACTGTTGCAGTTCTGTCTGTGTTCAATGTAGAATTCTGTTGAGATGGTATGGCTGTTTGCGCTACGCCTCTGTTCAAGATCAAATTCTGTTGAGATGACAATATATTGGTTGTTGCAGGTATGTTCCAATTCTGTTGAGATGATATGGGAGTTAGAGCAGAGTCTGAGTTCAACCTCTCTTGAGATGATATGGACGTTTGAGCTGAGTCTGTATTTAAATTCTGTTTAGATGGGATGGTTGCTGGAACAGTGTTCAAATTCTGCTGACATGACGTGGCTGATTGAGCTATGTTTGATTCCTGTTGAGATGACATGACTGTCTGAGTTATGTTCAAATTTTGTTTGTATGACATGGCTATTGTTGATAAGTCTGGATTTTTGTTCTGTTGAGATGATACAGCTGTAAAAATTGAGTCCGGTGTCTTTTTCTGTTGAGATGGCATGACTGTCTCAGCAGTGTTCATAATCTGTTGGTATGACATGGTTGTTGGAACTGTGTTCAAGTTCTGTTGAGATGACAAGGTTGTTGGAACTGTGTTCAAACTCTGTTGAGATGTTATGGCTGTGTGAGCTGAGTCTGTATTCAAATTCTGTTGAGATGGCATGGCTGCTTGAGCAAAGTCTGTATTTTGACTCTGTTGAGATGATGTGACTGTTGAGTCTACAGTGTTCAAATTCTGTTGAGATGATATGGCTGTTGGAATAGTGTTCAAATTCTGTTGAGATGACATGGCTGTTGGAACAGTGTCCAAATTCTGTTGAGATGATATAGCTGTTGGAACAGTGTCCAAATTCTGTTGAGATGATATGGCTGTTGGAACAGTGTTCAAATTCTGTTGAGATGATATAGCTGTTGGAACAGTGTTCAAATTCTGTTGAGATGACATGGTTGTTGGAACAGTGTCCAAATTCTGTTGAGATGACATGGTTGTTGGAACAGTGTCCAAATTCTGTTGAGATGACATGGTTGTTGGAGCTGTGTTCAAATTCTGTTGAGATGACATCACTGTTGCAGTTCTATCTGTGTTCAATGTAGAATTCTGTTGAGATGGTATGGCTGTTTGCGCTACGCCTCTGTTCAAAATCAAATTCTGTTGAGATGACAATATATTGGTTGTTGCAGGTATGTTCCAATTCTGTTGAGATGATATGGGCGTTAGAGCAGAGTCTGAGTTCAACCTCTCTTGAGATGATATGGACGTTTGAGCTGAGTCTGTATTTAAATTCTGTTTAGATGGGATGGTTGCTGGAACAGTGTTCAAATTCTGCTGACATGACGTGGCTGATTGAGCTATGTTCGATTCCTGTTGAGATGACATGACTGTCTGAGTTATGTTCAAATTTTGTTTGTATGACATGGCTATTGTTGATAAGTCTGGATTTTTGTTCTGTTGAGATGATACAGCTGTAAAAATTGAGTCCGGTGTCTTTTTCTGATGAGATGGCATGACTGTCTCAGCAGTGTTCATAATCTGTTGGTATGACATGGTTGTTGGAACTGTGTTCAAGTTCTGTTGAGATGACAAGGTTGTTGGAACTGTGTTCAAACTCTGTTGAGATGTTATGGCTGTGTGAGCCGAGTCTGTATTCAAATTCTGTTGAGATGGCATGGCTGCTTGAGCAAAGTCTGTATTTTGACTCTGTTGAGATGATGTGACTGTTGAGTCTACAGTGTTCAAATTCTGTTGAGATGATATGGCTGTTGGAACAGTGTTCAAATTCTGTTGAGATGACATGGCTGTTGGAATAGTGTCCAAATTCTGTTGAGATGATATAGCTGTTGGAACAGTGTCCAAATTCTGTTCAGATGATATAGCTGTTGGAACAGTGTTCAAATTCTGTTGAGATGATATGGCTGTTGGAACCATGTTCAAATTCTGTTGAGATGACATGGTTGTTGGAACAGTGTTCAAATTCTGTTGAGATGACATGGTTGTTGGAACAGTGTCCAAATTCTGTTGAGATGACATGGTTGTTGGAACAGTGTCCAAATTCTGTTGAGATGACATGGTTGTTGGAGCTGTGTTCAAATTCTGTTGAGATGACATGGTTGTTGGAACTGTGTTAAAATTCTGTTGAGATGGGATGGCTGCTTGGGCTGTGTTTGAGTCCTGTTGAGATGACATGGCTGTCTGTTGATGAGCTGTGTTCAAATTCTGTTGGTATGGCATGGCTGTTGTAGATGAGTCTGGATTGCTATTCTGTTGAGATGATTCAGCTGTTTGAACAGAGTCTGAATTCTTTCTCAGTTGAGATGACATTGCTGTTAGAACTGAGTCTGTGTTCTGTTTAAATGACTTGACTGCTTGAGCTGTGTTCAAATCCTGTTGGCGTTGTGATGACATGGCTGATGGTGCCGAGTCTTGATTGTCAATCTGTTGAGATAACATCAGTACAATGATTATATCAAGTATTCCTCAATAGATTCATATGATCAGTGTGCCAGTAGGAATATATGGTTTTGGTTAGAAGTGAACACAGGAAAAGATAATGACAGTCACAATCCAAATAATTCCAATCAAAGCTTGGGAGATAAAAAATCATTCTTAGAGAAATGTACACTCAGTCATTGTTTGCACAAAGTAGCAATGACCAGCTTCATTTGAAAATATCAAATTATAATGATACCACTAATAATAATGATGATAATAATAATATTTACAAAAATGTGCATTTTATCATTGGGGAAGATCCACTGACAAGAAATAATTCTTTTATTTGAGTTGGTGTAACAATTCATCTACATGTATGCATAGTTATGTATACATGTAATTTACATGCTTACAATGTATGACACAGTTAACTGAAATTTTGCACAAAAAATTAAATGTTCAGGCTTACAGCAATCATTTTTAGCTTTCCATGCTCAGGTTCATCAAAAATTGAAAGGATAGAGAGTGGTACAGATTTTGAGTCAAAACGCTCTATTTCTATAACTAACCTGATCACCTTCAAATGGGTTACATTTTCTGCAATGATAGGAAGCCTGAAAAAAGCAATGAAGTACCAAGTGTTATACATAAGACTGTATAGAAAGAACTAGATGCTGCCTAATATTGACACGTCTTATTTTGCCAGTATCAGTATAACATATATGACCTAAGCAACATAAATCAACATTCAATAACCATTTATGTTGATCAAAACATAGCAATTTTTTTAATGCATTTACTTTTCACTTTCTGTGTTTACATGTAATGTCTCCCCTCATCATACACATGTCCTACTATGCATATGAATATTTACACCTAGAGACTTATTTAGGACAACAATAGAGGTCAAACACTGCACAAGTTCTGCTTGCTGAATGTCTCTAAAACCCATGTATAAATTTGGGACATTAAATATTGCTATCATAATTACATACAATCAAAAGTATTATTATTTGTTTATTCTATTTTTTTCAACACAAAATGAATATCTTTGTGACACCTGCTATATAATTGTTTACAATAATCTGACACTTTGTTGTCTGATAATGAACAGTTATGGCCTCACAAATACAACATAGTATTAATTCATAATATGCCTGTCACTTGTTGAATCAACATGAACTGTCATTTCTGCACACACAAACAATAATTATGATAAATGAAATGGAATGGAAACCTGGGATAAAAATTTCATAAATGTGTCTTTTACCTGTTCACGCCAATATAAGTTATCTCCATCATAATTGTATGTTATTTCTCCACCTTTTTCGATATTTCGAAGAGCAAAGAAACATATGTGAGGCTGGCAGTTGAAAAGAACTTTTTTTGCTTTGCAGTTGGGGTTATGATGGTCATCATTTATAAATCGTCCAAGAGATCCATCATCTTCAGAAGCATCAACACTGCAAATTATGAAAAACATCAAAGTTTATGTTTTTGAATGATTTTGTTAAAAGTATACTGTATAGCCATGGAAAAGTAGAAAAATAGTATGATTTTTTTAAGGGTGAATCTTAAGCAAAACAATAACTTGCAATATTTTAGTTTTCATGATTGTCACCAAACCTTCCAATGCTCATTGAGAGATTCCAAGGTTGACATGTGACTGCATGCCTGCTGGAGCTGAGATCACCAATGGGCATCATTATTAGTCCCCATCGGACAAAGTCTAGAACGGGGACTTGTGGATTGGGTTCCGTTTGTGTGTGCGTTTGTTCACCCGCACCCATTTCTCAGACATGGCTGGACTGATTTGTCTCAAACTTGGTACAATGACAACAAAGTATGGTGTGCATAAATATTATGCATGTTAATTAATTTTGTGATATGATCAAATATGTCCAACAGGCTGCCATTTTGTCACAATTATATTTGTCTGTCTGGAGTATGTCCGGAGCCATTTCTCAGACATGACTGTGCCAATTTGTTTCAAACTATGGCATACATATGCACATCAATTTGTTTTGTGATACATTCCAATATGGCTGACATACGGCCATTTGGTCATTTGTTTGTTTTGCTTTCCAGAGTTTCTCAGGCATGATTGGAGCGATTTTTTCGAAACTCATTACAAGGAAAACTGACTATGGCATACATATGCACATCAATTTATTTTGTGATACAATCCAATATGACCGACAGTGGCCATTTTAACCGATTAACTGTTTGACTGTCTGGAGCCGCTTCTCAGACATGGCTCGACCGGTTTGTCTTAAACTCACTACAAGGACAACACACTACTGCATACATACATGTACTATCAGTCTAGCTGACAGCAAATAAAGTGCATAATTTATGGAGCTGCCATGTACTTTGTAAGCTTTTTTTTGCCAAAATTTATATTTTTCATGTTTGTACTGTGGCTTCACATGTATTCTATTCTAAAATTGCATTTACATACAGTATGCATTGCGTCAGGACAAATCTTGTGATACATGAGACTTGTTATACCTTACACTGTTAAGTGTCCAACACCTCACGATAGTTTGTGACGTCATTAACTGCCATTTTGTAAAATGCTTGTCTTGATTGTCATATGATGTATGATGTCAAACTACAACTAATCGTGTTTTCAGAGTGAAATTGAACAGAAAACTAATGATCGGACACAACGTCAACTCTTTATGGAAAGGTATATGAGGCTGTTGTTCTTTTTTGACGATGTTGAAGAAAGCAAGTCCAAACTCTACAAGCAATGTGTTTGCCATGTAAATTCACACATTACCGTAATGCAGATATACATGAGATAGCAATCAGCTCACACTTCGATAGTCGAGTACTTGTCGTTGTTGTAATTAATGGTCAGCTATATTGTTCTTTTCTACAAGTCATTTTTAGAGTTCATTGTCTTTTAAGTCAATCAATATGCATTTGTGGGCAGAAAACTAAGGTAACAGTGAGGGATCAACACAAAGGAGAACTTTAACAGTTTGAAAGGTTGGGTGAAGGTAGGGATGGCTTGTTCGGTCAAGTAGGCAACCATATGGCCGCTGCTTAGCAAGAAGCTTGCTCACGTGACCAAAACAGCTGATTGTACATCATGGAATAATCCATTGCACATAAGGGTAAGCCACACACAATATACATTATTTTCGCGTGGTTCAATTCATCTCTGCTTTTGATTGATGTTGTTACCATGGCATATAAACATGCATATTTATGTTTTTGACCATTGTCTTTATACTACTTTGAATAGGATCCACTCCTGAATGTTTGTAAATGCCTTTGAACATGGACAAAATTGTAACAAAATGTCTGCAACAAAATATGTATGCTATCTGTATGCTATATAATATTCTATCTATTCAGCCTACCACTCTACACAAACTCTACAAACATAAGAACTACAATGCCAGCCATACCCCCACTCAATTCCCCTTGCCACACCTCTATCACTATCAATCCACCCAAAACACCTATGTCATTTACAATGTCTTGTTGAATAGTTGGAAGTGGAACGGTATATTCGTACAATCTTTTAACTGCAGTAGTTTCAATGAGATGGCTTTTCCTGCAATCTCATCTCTATACCAAAACAGGACTGTGAAGACAAAAACATTAAAAAAACACTTACCACAAACTTTTCTCATTGTGGCGTAGATGAAACATATAGTACTCTTTCTGATGAAATTCAGACACTAAATGATCTGCTTCAAAACTTGTTATAAGCTTTCCGCGATATTCTAAGACAAAGTCTCCTCTTGAAATAGGTTCTGTTGCAAATACTCCATGTCCTAGAAAAAAAGTAAGTGTTATACACTAAGTAGGTACACATGGTTTTCTTTATGACTGCATTTTTTTTACTCAACACCAGCTAGTTGTAAGCTATGTTGGATACATCGTAAGACACTTAACAAAAGTCAAAGGATATCATTTCTTAGTTTGCAATCTTCATCGTGTACTGGATATTTACTGCATCAAATAAACTTGTCTTGATACAAGTACATTTTATAGCAATATTCTTCTATTGAATATATTTTTTCTTATCAATAACAAATGGGAAAAAGGAAAGGGGATAGTTGTATACATACATGAATGTGTAGTTAGTAGGTGTCAACACACATGATTAGGAGTTACTTTTGTGCCTAAGTATGAAGTATGAAGTATGAGAATGACATTATATAACAGTTATGTTGCACTTTTTGCTACTTTCATTATCTAAACTTTATAACTTTGCTTGTGGAAAAAAAAACCTCTGCACTCTGACCTACAGTATTTGTACAGTAAGTTCTAAGACTACATTATTTGCCAGGCAGGTACACATGTGCAAAAAGAAACTTCAATCTATGTTTTCAACTAAGATTTCCTCACCTTTGTAATCGCAGATGAACTGTTTTGCAACATGGGGCTTATCCTTCTTTTCCCTTATATACCTCTTATACTCTGGCTGTCTTGAAACACGTCTACTGCGTGACATATTTTTTCTAAATCTATAGACAAAAGGATGTAAAAAAGTTTGAACAGTAAGGCTACAAAATATATTAAACACAAAATGAATGAGTCAACAACTTTCTACCATCAGCAGGTTTTCCATAAAGATGACTTAACTGGTGCAACTATGCAAGGAATTTATGTAAAATATAATTAATACAAGATCTATATTCAAAACATTGCACTTGAAGGCACATTACATGCATGTACACAATGTACATGTAAAACAAAAGAATTTATGTTCCAGAGACAATGCACATGTCATAAAACCCACTGGTCCATTATTATGCTTACCTTGTGTACCTTTAGCCTCTGTAATTTGTAAATTGATAGTTAAGTTTCTCCAGGAAATGAATTACATAAATTATGTAAAGTATCTGTGGCCAAACTTTCATCCAAATCCAAATAAATGACAGGATGAGCTATCCGACCTATCAAAAGGAATACAGGGAGATGACATTGAATAACCACTCACTAAAATGTAAATTCCAAATTGGGATCACAAGGCTGTTTTTGAAGTAATTATAATAGATGGTATTACTGCAATTCTGAAAATAAACTGTATTTATCAATAGTACATAAGATGTTATGAAATAAGTACAGCAGATGGTCTCTCTTGTATACTTGCACACTTATTCTATACAAACACTTAAAACTCAAAAGCAAAATAGAAACATGAGATCAAAAGAATAGATGGCCTTCTAAACACACGCACACATATACATATACATACATACATACATACATACATACATACATACATACAAACAAAGTGACACATACAAACTAATTCTTTATAGAAATTTACAAACTGTAAGAACTCAACAGCAAACAGAAGACATGAAATAAGAACAGCAGACGGTTTCTTCTACACTTATCCTGTTATTCTCTATGCACGCTATTAAACAACTGAAAGAAGGATAAATCTACATGTATGTGTGGCAGCTGGTCTCTCTTCTGAAGTCTATACTGAAAATCGATACACACACCCTTTAGAAAATTAAGCAACATGAAGGAAGTAGAGCAGATGGTCTTACTTTTACACACACAACACACACACAGTGTAATTCTCTATACAAAGGTATCATCTGTAGTAATAGTTAAAAGAAGTCATAAAATACGAGCAGCAGATATATAGTCTCAGTAGCTCTTCTACACACACACACACACACACACACACACACACACACACACTGATTGATCGGTACAAAGTTACATGGTGAAGTACCTCTGAGTCACTGTTCTACAAATAAACCGTTATTCCCTACACACTAACAACTCAAGGCAAAAATACAAACAAGTCATTGAAAATGACATAGACCCAGCTAGCGCTATGATTGGGTTTTAAGGAACTGGCAGTTTATGTTGTCATTTTCAAACCTGGTTAATGTTGTTTGGCCTCATATGGTTGTTTTTGATATCACTACTCTGTTCAAGCATGTCTGGGTTATGGCTTTGGACATGAAAACTGCGCCAACAAAATGGCTAGGCAGCCATATCGGATTGTATCACGACGAAAATGGATATGCACATGTATGTCACAGAACACTGTGCTAATACCAACTTTGAATGAGATCTATTCAAGCAAGTCTGAGTTATGGCTTTGGACATGGAAAATTCGAAAACAAAATAGCTGGCAGACAGCCATATTGGATTGTATCATGACAACAATGAATATGCAAATGTATCACTATGTCATAGAACACTGTCCTAATACCAACTTTGAATGAGATCTGTTCAAGCATGTCTGAGTTATGGCTTTGGACATGGAAAATTCGCAAACAAAATGGCTGCCAGGCAGCCATATTGGATCGCATCACGACGAAAATGGATATGCACATGTATGTCATAGAACACTGTCCTAATAGCAACTTTTAATGAGATATATTCAAGCATGTCTGAGTTATGGCTTTGGACATGGAAAATTTGCTAACAAAATGGCTGCCAGGCAGCCATATTGGATTGTATCATGACATCAATGAATATGCACATGTATGTCATAGAACACTGTCCTAATACCGACTTTGAACGAGATCTGTTCAAGCATGTCTGAGTTATGGCTTTGGACATTGAAAATTCGCAAACAAAATGGCTGCTAGGCGGCCATATTGGATCGTATCACAACAAAAATGAATATGCACATGTAAGTCATAGAACACTGTCCTAATACCAACTTTGAATGAGATCTATTCAAGCATGTCTGAGTTATGGATTTGGACATGGAAATTTGCTAACAAAATGGCTGCCAGGCAGCCATATTGAACACATATTGCCTGGCCATGAGGGCTATAGCGTATCATGGCACAGCATTATCACTAGGTATATTATAATGGATTGTATCATGACATCAATGAATATGCACATGTATGTCATAAAACACTGTCCTAATAGCAACTTTGAATGAGATCTGTTCACGCATGTCTGAGTTATGGCTTTGGACAGGGACAATTCGCAAACAAAATGGCTGCTAGGTGGCCATATTGGATTGTATCATAAAACAAATTGACGTGCATATGTATGCCATAGTACATTTGTATGTTGCCCCTGTACCTAGTTTGATAAAAATTGGTCCAAGCATCTCCAAGAAACAGCTGCGGGCGGACGGACGGATGGACGGATGGACGGATGGATAGACGGACGGAACCCAACCCATAAGTCCCCGTCCGGACTTCATCTGACGGGGACTAATTAATGTATGTAATGAGAGAAGTCAAACAGGTGGCCTGTCTTCTTCACAAACTGCTTTGGTTGTGATGTAATACAGGTAACAAAATATTTGTCACAAGCATCCCCAACAAATGACACCAACTGTCCATAGATAGTGACTTTTAACTACACATCATTCTCTTACTGGGGTAATGTCAATCACACTTGATGGGCTTGTCAAAATTCATTACAACTGGCAGTTGTAATGAATTTTGACAAGCCCATCAAGTTACTGCATGGGTCTATAGCAACTTTGAGCTTCAACAAAGGTCTCATTGACAATAAAAGAAATTTAGTGTAGTAATTAGTTCAACATCCAGTACACACGCCATCCATTTAAAACTCCCTTTGCATCAAGTACATCATGCCCATGCACCTGATTACCACTTAAGAATTTACCTATTAGTAGGTCAATTATTAGTCGTATACATATCTGTGACCAAACTGGGCATCACACCATAGCTACACACCTAATCACACTTTATAACATAATGGTCTTGATAACACCATTTGTGTAAATTTTAGCAGTGGCTGTCTATAAGCAGGTTTTCAAAGAGAGCAGGACTGTGGGAAATCAAAGCCCTCATCTTGCTGGCCAGTAATTTCTGGGGCAATTCAGTTCTGCTGCAGACACAATTACTTTTAATCATATTTTAATTTATTTGTCTGACCCTCAGCAAAAAATGTTGTCAAGAAATGTTGGTAGAATTGAGTACATTTCATTCATCAATGATGACATCATTGACAGAAACAATCTGTTGAGAATAGTAAAGTTCAATAAGCTTTTCTGAACTGAATTTTATGAATAAAGCTGGTATTTCACCAAATTAACTTGCTGGAAAACAGATACTAGTCAATCCTTTCGAAATTTATTGTCTTAAAGATGATTATGTTTATGAAAACATACCATGAGGTTGATCGTTGAAAGCAAAGTTTCACAGGAAGCACATGCCAGTGTATGTGAATATAATTTTTGAAATTAATTTGTCATCTTTTTAGAGATTCCCAAAATTAAATCAGAATAGGAATTCATATCATGCTGGGTTTGACACTGGAGTAAAAAAAACACTATCCCACAGGACTAGTAAAATTGATAACATAGTCCTGCAAAAGAATTGGTGGTCCCGTCTTTCAGTGCTTTCAATTGTTCACTTTGGCTCTTCATCTCTCTTAGCTTTTGCTCTACTTCTAATTCACTTTTCCAAACGCCATATTTATTTCAAACCCTGTGTTCCAGTTGTACTGTCTATTTCTTTGTAGTTGTTTGTGCATCATCAGCTCCTTACTGTAATTTTGTTTGCTTTTTTATGTTTTGGGGCTGCTTCTATTTTGGCTTTCTTTATGTAGTTTGTCTTAATTTTTTTTTTTTTTTTTTTTTTTTTGGGGGGGGGGGTGGGGATGAAGGGTAATAAGATATGATCATGTGGTCTTATTTCTAGCTTAAATATAACATTCTGGTACACATAGTCTGACTTGCATTTTTAAGGACAAAAAATTACTTTCCCATACAGCAAGTCTCTATAGTGTCATCCTTAGGGCTTACTAGAATGTATTCACAACATAAAAATAAATAAATCTGAAGGTTACCAGCAGTTAGAGTAAAATTTCGTTACTAATTACACGTAGTCTATTTTCATGTCTCTGTACTTCCGGGTTGACATATTAAACGTTAAACGTGATACAGTTGGCCCTATAACTACTAAGAAATGACAAAACCAATCGTAAAATAAAGTTCAGAATTTTGATTTTTTCAAACTGAATATCAATATCCACTACACATTCAATAACTGGTTTCGTGTATTTAGAAATGTTCCCAAAAACACGACCTCGCAACACAGAACGGAATCGTGTTATTGTTACTGTTAGCAGTGCCACATGGCTTCAATGTAGGCTGTACCCGGTAAAAATTACGATCATCACAGCAAAAACATAGAACACGTTGTGTTCTTGCTGAATAAACTCACTGACACAAAATAAAAGAAGTATTGGACCCTCAAACTAATGTGATTTGAAATTCGACGCACCGAAAACACGATCACGTCATCGATTTTGACAGCAACCATTGTTATGATTGAGCTTCACTATAGTCAGTTCAGTTGAACGTGGCCGGACGAACGCTTACGTCCAATTTGTACAGTGATTTTATAAAGGGAGCTTTATAACCTACCAAATAAATAACTCAGAAACGTAGTTTAGATACCAACTGATCTGAAAATTACTGTTTAGAAAGACTACGCACTGTACATAAATACGAAATCATGCGAGATCGCCTGTTGGGCGACTTTCCCACAGGGCGTGCTTTTCGAAAACTACACAACATAAGCTGTTATGGCACGAACTCATATAAAATCTACCCCGTTTCCAAACTGATAATTTTATCGCGAATACTCGGAATAGACAATCAGAGTTGGTTACAATAGCAAATTAAAAATCGAATGAATTTTACCTTTCCGTGACCGTGAATCCGTATCGCCACCATTTTGAATGCTGAGCTCCCTAATATTGAAAAGTCACTATCCCGTATGTAGGATATACATGCAATGCCAATGGGCATTTTAGTAAGTTTTACTGGTCCTTACAGAAAGTTACTAGACTCGGGATAGCGGGCCAGTGTGTATATCGAACCAAAATCCTAATGCTTCCTTATTTGAGGTAATATTAAACACGTGAACATTTGACCTTTGAGTTAGCGAATAGCGGGACTGAGCTGAGTAGCGACTACGTAACTATCTGTAAGTTTATAAAATTACAAATGGTGAACTTCCGCCATGTGAACTTGCGCCATTTTTATTGTAACAATACTATTAAACATGGCAAATATACATGTACAAGAACATAATTAATATCTCTGTAATAACCCATGGTAAAGTTTAAATTCTGAGCTGTCCACATAAACAGGGTCTATATTTTCATTCATTTGTGACTTTTCGTTTTTCAGTACTCTTGGCTTCTGTGCTTTCGTTTTTCAGACTAAAATTTTACAGCCCTTGAAGATCACCCCTGTCTCGAACATGAGCGACTACTTTTAGATAAATGCACCCATCCTTTGATGAAAGGTTTGACAATACTAACTGCTGAAAATTTGGACAAAAATATATGAATTCAAAAACGTCTACAGCACAAAGATGTATATCATATGAGCGGCCATATTCAATCGAGTTTGCTCACTGTGACGGGACAGTCATACATAATAATAGTGTCGCCAATTCAATTTGAAACTCTGAAATAATGGTCTTAAATGATAGTCATTATTAGCAAAGTATGAATGGTGGATGTACTAACCTTCAGAAAAAAGAAACTCCAACGACAGGACTTGCCATGAGGCAGT